>NC_092765.1:13623060-13923060 GCF_047496795.1 Chiloscyllium punctatum
ATTTTAAGGAAAAGATAGAGTTTAAGTTATAGAGTTAAAAGTTAGCAATTCACGTTGCTTGCCTTTGGATATGAACTGTTTGAACTGCAATACATAGTTACTTCCTTGTCAATGAAATTCCTGGTGTGCATAATCCTTTAACCTTAACTAGACTTGAGCAATTCAGTGGTTTCATTAAATTTCCACATTGGTGATAATGCCAGGAATAAGTGTGACCTGATTTCCAGCACTCTACTCCAGTGAATTATACTACTTCCTCCATCCTTGTGGAATCATAGAATGCCTACAGCATGGAGACAGGCCCTTCGGCCCAACAAGCCCACACTGACCCTCTGAAGAGTTATCCACTCAGACTCATTCCCCTACCCTATATGTACCCCTGACTAATGCACCTAACCTACACATCCCGGAACACTATGGGCAATTTAACATGGCTAATTCACCTGACCTGCACATCTTTGGAATGGACCAGGATGACCCAGAGAACTTAATGCTGTTGGTAACGGTGAAGTCTTGGTGCCAGGGCTCTGCACACGAGCAGACACTGTGCCAGTCAACAGTAGGGCCCTTGGCTTGGGTTGGGGGTTGATCATGTCAGCAGGCCACCAATTAATAATGCCCCACCAGGTCACTAACTGAGTGTGGATTTCTCATCTCTAAAAGGTACCAGCCCAGCTCAGCCAGGGGGTGGGTGGTTCAGTGCCAACACCAGGGGTGAACATGCTGAAGCTGCAGTTCGGAGGAGAGGGTGACTTTGACAAGGGCTCAGGGAGGTTAGAGAATGCTAGGGCCAAGCAGTTGGGCGCCAGTGTTTTGAGTTAATTGTGTGTCAGTGTCATCGTTGTTATGGCTGGGGCATTGCTCAGTGGGGGTGTTATTTATTCACTCCTAGGGATGTGGGCATCTCTGGTCGGGCCAGCATTTATCGCCTATCCCTAATTGCCGAGAGGTCAGTTAACAATCAACCACATTGCTATGGGTCTGGAGTCACATGTCAGCCAGACCAGGTAACGATGGCAATTTCAGAACTTTAGTGAACCGGATGGGTTTTTCCTGACAATCAGCAATTGTTTCATGGTCATAATTAGACTCTCAATCACAGATTTTTTAAAATCAAATTCAAATTCCAACATCTACCATGACAGATTTGAACCCACATCTTCCAGAACATGACCTGGGTCTGTAGATTAATGGTGTAGTGATAATACCACTAGTACCTCACTCTAGTACCCAGACAGAAGGCTTTTCCTTCCAAGAACCTGCCTGGAGGCTGCCAGTTTTCACCTGGTTGTCTCCCCACACTGCGGTGGACCCTCCTGACACCAGTAAACTGTACATAAAGACAGCAAGAGGGCCATTATCAGCTACCATAGTGCCGCAGTTGTCTATTCATGGTTTACCTGAGCTACCATCAATCCCGATCTCAGTTACTAACGAGCAGCTTCACGTTGGCGAATAGTTCTGCCAAAAATCTGTCTTTGCAGATGTTTTTTTCTCAGGGAGAGAGAATATGGGAGAGCAGTCATTGACAGTCACCACCATCCTGGCTTCAGTGTGGGGAGAGTAAATCCCCGTCTGTGGTATACCTGGAGCCCAGGGGGTAAAGTGTGGAGTTAAATGCACAGGTTGGACAGGAACGTGGGGAAGATCAAAGTCAATAGGTTGACGGGGAGGGCAACCAAGGAGTGAATGTGAAGATTCAGGGTGCTCACTGAGACTGGGAATGTTGTCTGTGGCTCACTGCATGAGGAGTGAAATCTGCTTCCTTCCATTGTGAAGAAAATAGTGAGTGTGCAATGAAGATCAAAATAATGCCATCAGACCCAGAGTGGACGGGGTAAGTATTTTATTTTATCAGGGAGGAGGTTCCACATTCATGCAATAAAAAGGGCAATAGCATGAAACAGAGACCCAGACAGACCAAGGGAAAGCTAGCAGAAGTAGTAAGCACTTGGCATACTGCTCCATGATGGGATTCTTGACCAATGTAAAAGGTGTCAAAAAGTGTGGTGCTGGAAAAACACAGCAGGTCAGGCAGCATCCGAGGATCAAAAAAGTCGATGTTTCGGGCATAAGCTCTTCATCACGAATCCTGATGAAAGGCTTATGTCCGAAACATTGACTCTCCTGCTCGTCGGATGCTGCCTGACCTGCTGTGCTTTTCCAGTTGTGCACTTTTCAACTCTGATCCCCAGCATCTGCAGTCCTCACTTTTTCCAAGGTTAAAGATGACCTGGCTCTCAGGTTTAGCTGTAGTGGAAAGCTACTCTGGAGATAAAGACTGAGGCTGTGTAATTATAATTTGATGAAATATAGGGATGATTTAGAGGTGCCGGTGTTGGACTGGGGTGGACCAAGTTAAAAGTCACACAACACCAGGTTATAGTCCAACAGGTTTATTTGGAAGCACTAGCTTTTGAGGTGCTGCCTCTTCATCAGGCAATGTCTCGAAAATTAGTGCATCCACATAAACCTGTTGGACTATAACCTGGTGTTATGTGAAATATAGGGAGTGTATCTTAAACTCATTAGTTTCTCTGTTCTTGAGCAACTTCAGGAGCAAAGGGAGTAGCTGTATTGTGCTTATCTTTATCTTGAATTGAGTGCTGAATGTAATCCAGATCAAAACAAGAAAGGTTGTTTGTATCATTGTATAAATATAGACTGAACTGTTCGGCTCAAGAGAGTGCTGGGAGACAGTGAAGATTATAGCAGCCTCTCCATGAATTCATGAGAAATAATGCTTCTTGAAACAAGTCTCAAAGTCTCAGAGTCAGTAATTTCCTCGACTAGCAGTGACCACCAAGAAATAAATACGAACCTTCTGCATTGACCTACTGTGTGCGGAGTCCAAAAGCCGGTCCCATGTTCTCTTGACTGCATTCAATCCCACGGATGGCTGTGACGTTACCATGGATGGTAGTTACCAGTTTCCAAAGTAGCAATCACCTTCCAAGGTTGCACAGCTCCCATCATAGGCCATGAAACCTCACGGTGACCAGGCTCTGTCCCTACGCTGTTGTTGTTGCGGCTAGACAGATACTTAGAGTCATAGAGATATACAGCAAGGAAACAGACCCTTCAGTCCAACCCTTCCAGGCTGAACAGATATCCCAACCCAATCTAGTTCCACCTATCAGCACCCGGCCCATATCCCTCCAAACCCTTCCTATTCATATACCCATCCAAATGCCTCTTAAATGTTGCAATTGTATCAGCCTCCACCACATCCTCTGGTAGCTCATTCCATACACATACCACCCTCTGTGTGAAAAGGTTGCCCCTCAGGTCTCTTTTATAACTTTCCCCTCTCAGCCTAAACCTATGCCCTCTAGGTCTGGACTCCCCGACCCCAGGGAAAAGACTTTGCCTATTTACCCTATCCATGCCCCTCATAATTTTGTAAATACTCGCTGATTCTGAAAAAGGAACACATCTTGGAAAGGTTGAGAAGGTTTTGTTTAGATTGGATTCCCTACAGTGTGGAAACAGGCCTTTCAGCCCAACAAGTCCACACACAACCTCCACAGAGTAATCCATCCCCTCTGAATAATGCTCCTAACACAATGGGCAATTTAGCATGACCAATTCACCCTGATCTGCACATCTTTGGACTGTGGGATGAAACCCACAGGGAAAATGTGCAAACTCCGCACAGTCACCCAAGGGTGGAATTGAACCCAGGTCCCTGGTGCTGTGAAGCAGCAGTGCTAACCACTGAGCCACTCCAAAGTATTTCCAACAAAGTGTTAACTAGGTGTGCTCAGAAGATCAGCTTCTTCCTTTCCCTCCCATGACATCATGCTGTAGTCTCAAGAACTGCTGCTGGGTGTAAGAGCCCTTCCTACAGCCTTGGAGGTTTGGTCAGGTGACCCCAGGGGTACTTGGGATCAGACAAGCTGAGTGTATTCTGTCCAGAGGCAGGTTCACCTACTTCAATTTGAACTCCCACGGGGCTAAGGTGGGAAGTGGAGGGCCCACTCACCTCTGGAGTCTCCTGAGAGGAGAATTCTGGAAGTCTTGAAGCACTCCTCCTCCAAGGGTGTGTATTAGCAGTGCCCTGTCTCCTTGTGAGGAACTGGTACCTGGAGTGGGGACAAAGTTCCTCAATCCCTGCTGGGCACCAAAGACTCGATTGGTGGAGTATGGGTCTGCACTTATACCTGTCTCTCTCTGGGGAAGCTGCCAACCCATCCCTGGAGGCATCCAGACAGGCAGATGTGGGAATCAGCATGGTGCAGAGACTGTTGGTGGTCTTGTCCAACCTTTGAGTCAGTTTGCCTTGTGCCCCTGACAAACCTGGAGTACCCTGCCAGAATGTGTAGTGTCAACTGAGGCATTCAAGAGTAAAAGATTGCAAGGTTTCAAAGAAAAGGCAAGGGGGGTCACAAATGAATTGCTTCTTCAGAGGGCCAGCATAGACATAATGGGAAGAATGGCCTTTCTTTCTGTGCTGCAAATATTCTACGATTCTAAACTTCCAGTTGCTCCTCCACCTGCATGTTTAATAATATAAAACGAAGAGGTTTTCTCTTGTCTGGGGCTAAGCAAGTGCTTATCCTCCAAGTGCCAGCTAGACCAGGTGTTTCTTCTTTGGAGACGTGGCATTGACGTGTTGACCAGTTGGCGATCCAGACTGTACTCCAGCAGAAGCACCTCTCAAGCGATCAGTACATGGGCTGGTGAAAGGTCCATCCTCTGAGGGAGACCTGACTTCCTGCTGGTGGAGGAGGAGGAGTGGGTGGGTGTCCTGTGGGCAGCTCTCCTGACTGTGGAGACACTGCAGATTCCATTGGTACCTGAAGGAGATAACAAAGAGAACACTTTGTGAATAAAAGGGGGGAGAGCTTTAGCCATGTTAACAGTACACTCAGTGGTGCAAGCATTAGTGAGAGTAGTTGAGCCTGAGTATTGGTGGGTGGTTGGCACAGTAACAGAGAGAGTGTGGGACAGTAGAGTGAAGATGATGCTACTTGACCCTAGCCATTGATCTTCTTGGGGCACTGGTGGGCATCCCTGCAGGCCATGGGGACAGCACTGATTCAAGGGGTCTTCTCAAACCAGGCAGCAAATTCTGGCAATATGGTCTCTCCTGCTCATCCTCCTCTGTATCACCTCATCCAGCAGGACCTCCTGTTGGCAAATTGCGGTGCCAACCTGCATCTGCCCATCGTGTCCATGGCAAATCTTCAGATGAAGGAAACGGGCAGGGCAGCTTTGGACTGACTGCACTCGATCTAGGTAAAAACAACGACTGCAGTTGCTGGAAACAAGATTATGGATCAGAAGTGCTGGAAGAGCACAGCAGTTCAGGCAGCATCCGAGGGGCAGTAAAATCGACGTTTCGGGCAAAAGCCCTTCATCAGGAATACAGGCAGAGAGCCTGAAGGGTAGAGAGATAAATGAGAGGAGGGTGGGGGTAGGGAGAAAGTATCATAGAGTACAATAGGTGAGTGGGGGAGGAGATGAAGGTGATAGGTCAAGGAGGAGGGTGGAGTGGATGGGTGGAAAAGAAGATAGGCAGGTAGGACAAAGTCATGGGGACAGTTACTGAGCTGGAAGTTTAGAACTAGGGTGAGGTGGGGGAAGGGGAAATGAGGAAACTGTTGAAGTCCTCATTGATGCCCTGGGGTTGAAGTGTTCCGAGGCGGAAGATGAGGCGTTCTTCCTCCAGGCGTCTGGTGGTGAGGGAGTGGCGGTGAAGGAGGCCCAGGACCTCCATGTCCTTGGCAGAGTGGGAGGGGGAGTTGAAATGTTGGGCCACGGGGCGGTGTGGTTGATTGGTGCGGGTGTCTCGGAGATGTTCCCTAAAGCACTCGATCTGGTGAGTCACTGCATTTTAAAATATGGATCAGTTCTGGGGATTCGGGAGGTCTCAGCGATGGCAAATAGTTCAGTCTCAGACAAAAGGGGAATGTAGATGAACAGGTTCTCACAGAGCTGTGACGCAGGGATAATGTATTTTGGAGAAATGTTGCCAGGGCTGACATAGATTAACCATCCACATAACTTGCCAAAATGATTCACCACATATTTCAGTCTGTAGTCTTTAAGCCATGACCTTTTCTGGTACATGTGTGTTTTATTGTTGGATGTTCGCCAAGAAAATGTTCCTTCCCAACCAAGTGTCATTTCTCATTGCCATGGTAACTGTCATTGTTCTGTTTCCCTTTTTAGAGTTGCTGTGAATCTCTGAGTCTGAGTATTGATCCGTCATCTGTGCAGGTGAGATCACTTCTTCCTAGTTGGCCATTGGCAGGACCAGATTCTCCAGTTGTGCCTGTAATTACAATGATGTATTAACTTCCACAATATATAATTGAGATGACGAACTGCACTGCTCAATCCCAAATTGCCATTTGCACTGAAACTTGCCTAAAGCGTTAAATATTTGTACCCTGACTGTCCCCCCAATGCTCAACTCTGGCAATGAATTAATAACTTAATCAAAATTAAATTTGGTTTTCTATTGTTCCACTCAGATTTTGTCACACACAGCTGGTACCTTTCTCTGGTTTGAGTAGCTTATTTGCTATTGGAACAGTAACTCAGCTGCAGTGACATTTATCTTAGTACTGGACTATTTTCCATGCTTTCTGGAGGTGTGTTTTTCTATTCAAGGGGGACCTCTTTATACACTGTTGCTGAATTATGACTGCTTTTACAATTTTCACTGTGGTCTCAGCTTTTTTAACTTACTGGGAATAGGATGGAGGTGATGCATGGGGTTGAGTTTCACAATCCTTCACGAAGTGGCTGAATACTTTACTCATGACTTGAGAGTCATTGTTGCTCATCTCAATGTTGGGAAAGCAGTAATTACCTAAGACCTTCTTGCTTTTTATGCTTGCTTTGAACCACACACTTGTGTGTTATATGACTCAGTGTTTTGTAGTGAGAATATTGCTGTTTTCACACTGGGCGCACCTTCTTGTTTGCATGATGTCATCTGCAGTGCTTGCATGCCACACTTGGTCAACGATTGTTCCTCCCGTTGGGACTGCAGTGTCTGTCAGCATACTAGGCCTGGTCTGTTCTGCCATGAATATATTCCAGCTGACTTTGAACATCTGCACATGTCAACTGCTTTCCCAACAAGGAACTTCTCCTCTCGCAGTAAATGTACAGGATTCATGGGCTTTATATAATTCAGTCTTTAATTAATTGCATTTTCATCGCATAAATTTACAGGATTCTATGAGCTGTGTTAATGCAGCCACGTATTGTTCAATGGACTTGTTTTTACCTCAGCCCCTAATAGAGTCATAGAGATGTACAGCATGGAAACAGACCCTTCAGTCAAACTCGTCCATGCTGACCAGATACCACAACCTAATCTAGGGTCCCATTTGCCAGCACTTGGCCCTTATCCCTCCAAACCCTTCCTATTCATGTACCCATCCAAATGCCTTTTAAATGCTGTAATTGTACCAGCTTCCACCACATCCTCTGGCAGCTCATTCCATACACGTACCACTCTCTGTGTGAAAAAGTTGCCCCTTAGCTCTCTTTTATGTCTTTCCCCTCTCACCCTAAACTTATGCTCCCTAGTTCTGGACTCCCTACCCCACAGAATAGACTTTGTTTATTTATCCTATCCATGCTCCCCATGACTTTATAAACCTCTATAAGGTCACCTCTCAGCCTCCAATGCTCCAGGGAAAACAGCCCCAGCCTATTCAGCCTCTCCGTATACCTCAAACCCTCCAGCCCTGGCAACATCCTTGTAAATCTTTTCTGAACCCTTTCAAGTTTCGCAACATCCTTCCGATAGGAAGGAGACCAGAATTGCACACAATATTCCAACAGTGGCCTAACCAATGTCCTGTACAGCCGCAAAATAATCTCCCAACTTAGATACTCAATTTCTGTCCAATAAAGGAAAGCATACCAAACATCTTCTTGACTATCCTACTTGACTTTCAAGGAAATATGAACCCGCACTCCAAGGTGTCTTTATTCAGCAACACTCCCTAGGACCTGACCATTAAGTGTATAAATCCTGCTCTGATTTGCTTTTCCAAAATTCCGCACCTCACATTTATCTAAATTAAACTCCATCTGCCACTTCTCAGCCTATTGGCCAAGATCCATTGATCAAGATCCCATTATACTCTGAGGTAACCTTCTTCGCTGTCCCCTGCACCTCTAGTCTTGGTGTCATCTTTCACATCCAAATCATTTATATAAATGACGAAAAGTGGCACACCACTGGTCACAGGCCTCCAGTCTGAAAAGCAACCTTCCACCACCATCCTCTGTCTTCTACCTTTGAGCCAGTTCGGTATCCAAATGGCTAGTTCTCCCTGTCTTCCATAAAATCTAACCTTGCTAACCAGTTTCCCATGAGGAACCTTGTCGAACGCCTTACTGAAGTCCATATAGATCATGTCCACTGCTCTGCCCTCATCAATCCTCTTTGTTACTTCTTCAAAAAAATCAATCAAGTTCATGGGACATGATTTCCATCACACAAAGCCATGCTAACTATCCCTAATCAGTCCTTGCCTTTCCAAATACATGTAAATCCTGAACATTCACTTTGCACGGAAAGCATGCCTTCAAAATTTCTGCTACTCATTTCGGTTTGGTCTTTGGTGAGATTTCAGTTATAATACACATTGTAGCAGTCTCTCTGTAATAGTAATAAGCATGTAGCTTCATGGAACTGCTGGAATTTGTTCAGAAAACTCTCACACTTTTGCAATCTTGTCATTTGGGGTAAAAGGACCGAAAGTTCTGCTTCATATCACCTTTGATTTTGAATGGTGCTGGGAAGGAAACATTTGCAACCATTGTGTCTAACCTATAGCATTCTACTATGGTCCACTTCATTGTTCCTTGTGGCTTTTAGCAGCCCTCGGCATTTCTGTGTTGCTCTATTAATAGCTGTGTTTTTATACAGCTTTTTAGCACTTAATCTCAGCTCCATTCCCCTCTGAAGCTTACAACTTTTACTTGCATTGTGTCTTTTTTGAATTGATTGTAAGATAGACTGTTTACAATGTGAGCCTGCAGAGATCACACAACTATGGTAAGCCAGGAGGCACAGAGGTTCAGTTTTGCATTTCTATCTGAACACTGCCCACACAGCTGGGAAATGAAAAGGTATGTTCAGAAGAATATGTCTTGTTAAAAATCTTAAAACTACCCAAATCACTAATATGCCCATAAAGTCCAACCTTGTACATGAGCATCTTATATTTCCAATGTGTCATAAAGTTATCTCAGCCACACATGTCAGAGATTAGGTTGCGAAAGGCCTTCCTGAGAAAGGACATGACTAACACTGCAAGGACATGAATTGGCCATGCTAAATTGTCCATAATGTTAGGTGCATTATTCAGGGGTAAATGTAGGGGAATGGGTCTGGGTGGGTTACTCTTCAGAGGGTTGGTGTGGACTTGTTGGGCTGAAGGGCCTGTTTCTATACAGTAGGGAATCTAATCTAAAAAAACACACTGAAGGGGATCACATAATTCATCGCAATTGAAATGTGACAGGATGACTGAGCCATATCTGTGTATGGACTAGCCCAGACCACTCAAAACATTCTTAAGCAGGCATCCCAGACTGTAACTTTGGAATTTGTTTTAGTAAATATACAGTGAAAATTACCTGGAGTAAATTAGTGAGGTTGACTACCAGGTTTTAAAACAGACAAAAATTTATTCACAAAGTTACACAATAAATCATACAGAGCAGAACTAAGAACCCCTACAGAATTCAGTCTATCCAAACCAGACTTAATTATGCTGTTCCGGATATACACAACAGTCTCAATAAGCTAACCCCTTTAAAACACAGTTAAAAAAAGGAACAGATGCTTACAGGTTGAAGTCAGAAGGGCAGATGGAGAGACAGCCTGTTCACACAGTCCACTGCTGAACCCCCAACATGTTCTGGACCGAACTGCTCAGTTAGAGAGCTGACCACTCTCCTTGCATTATACAGGTCACTTCTAAAACATGACCACTTTGGCCTGAAGTCTCATCTATTTACAAATGAACAAAAAGACCTCTCAATCCCCTTTATTCTCTGTACCAAACCTGTCTAATTGGAACCGGGAACTGGTTTATGACCCCTCTGAAAAACACCAAGGACGCTGTATCCTTGAGAAAAGGAACAGCTTTTAGCAAAAAAGGGCCCAGCTTTGTGACACGTACCATTTGAAATGATGCGAGGTGAAACTGTGATGATATTAGGGTTATAAATCAACAAATTAAAGGCTTATTTCATTAATTCAGGCCAAGCTGGGACCAAGAGAAAAGAGAGTAGCTGGATTCACAGAATTGAGATAAATATTTTAGATGACTTTGCAGATTCACATGGGAATGGTGCTTGTTTCTTTGTTTCATTTCCTTGGCTGTCAGCACAGAGAAGTGAGCGGTTAAGTAGATAATTGTACCTTTCATGTGGCAATCTCTAATTGAATTTCAAAGTAAGAGGCTTGTCTTTTAAGGGCACTGACGGCAGTATCTGTTCGTAATATCTAGGTACCATCTAACTTTGTAGAGAGTCATAGAGTCATACAGTTTGGAAACAGGCCCTTCGGTCCAACTCGTCCATGCTGACCCGGCTTTCAAAGCTGAGCGAGTCCCATTGCAATGCAACTCCTAGCTCGGGCTAAGAAGACAGCTCAGACTGATGCCAAAGGTTGAAAAGCCAGAAACACTGGACCAGTGAAAGACCAGCCCTCTATGGGAATTGAGAATGGTAGATAAAATTGGTCTTGAAACCAGTAACACTGGTCATTGCATCAGTAATATTGATCTTGAGTCAGTAATAATGATCAAGTTGTCTCTTATGAATATGCACAATACAGCACTAGTTTGGATGCAGTAAGTGTTACAGTCTGTGGTACTATATGTTGGGTCTGCAATGATAAATTGTCCATATTTTCCTGGGTCTAGATATAAAAGTCTATATGGGAGGGAGATTGTGTTTCAGAGCGTGTATATATCAACATCAATAGTGGCACTCATGTAAGAATTTGAAAGTTATCCTTGTTGAGAATGTAAATGAAAGTGAACAGCCAAAATAAAAAAAGACAATACCAAGAGGGACTATAAGCCCCCCCCAAATAAACATGGCTTGTCTCTTCTTGGGCTGTTCAAATACATTATCCAGGATATAAACCTCATTCCTTGTGACTCCTTCATCAGTCATCACCTTGGACCATAGATAACAGCCAAAGCAAGCTGCAAATGGGGAAAACGTAAGGAGAAATAATTAATGGCTGCAAACACAACAAAGTCAACTGTGGGGAGGTTAAGAGCCGAGATATTGATCAAAAGAATCTTGGAATCATAGATTCCCTACAATGTGGAAGCAGGCCATTCGGCCCACCTAGTCCATACTGATCCTTCGAAGAGCATCCCACGCAACTCACGCCCCTACCCTAACCCCGTAACCCTGCATTTCCCATGGCTAACCCACCTAGCCTGCACATCCCTGAATACTACAGGCAATTTAGCACGGCCAATCCACCCAGCCTGCACATCTTTGGACTGTGGGAGGAAACCGGAGCACCTGGAGGAAACCCACGCAGACACAGGGAGAATGTGCAAACTCCACACAAACAGTCGCCTGTGGGTGGAATCGAACCTGGGGTTCCTTGCTATCAAGAGGACATTTAAGAACTTCAAACAGTTCCCAAAAGAGCTTACATTGGCAGCGAGAAGGTATTAAAGACATATCTCCAGGTAGTGTTAGATGGTGTCACTTTAGTTTGGGCAATTTGGTCAGCATGGATGAGTTGGACCGATGGGTCGATTTCCATGCTGGATGATTCTATTACAGCACTTAGCCTAACAAGAGAGAGTGCAGAACAAAAACAGAAATTGTTGGAGATACTCAGCAGGTTTGGCAGCATCTGAGAGAAAATAGTTAACTTTTCGAGTCTAATGACCCTACTTCAGAACTCAGTTTTTAAGAAGTGTCACTGGACCAGGAACATAAACTGTGCTTTCTCTCTGCACAGATGCTGCCAGACCCTATTGAGTTTCTCCAGAAATTTCTATTTTGTTTTGGATTTCCAGCATTTGCAGTTTTTTGGGGTTTTTTTTGTTCAGAGAAGGGTTGGGTTTGGGTTCATGATCTTGACACAGTGGGCACACACTCTGGCATAGATCTGTCATGGAGTATGTCTGAGTCCTTCACCATAGCAGCTAGAGCCTCGACAAACATCAATTTGGTCTTGAAGCCGAGAACTTTGATGTTCTGCAGGCCTCCAGCAGTTTCACCTGCTGGGCAAAAGGGCGTGTCAATTTTCTGCCTCAGAATCTGGATATGATGAAATCTATAGGCGAGGCAATAGCCTTGTGATATTATCACTGGACTATTAATCCAGAAACTCAGCTAATATTGTGGGGACCAATGTTCATATCCATCACACAGGGTTGGAGAGTTTAAGCTTTAGGGAGAGGCTGAACAAGCTGGGGCTGTTTTCCCTGGAGCGTCGGAGGCTGAGGGGGACCTTATAGAGGTTTATAAAATCATGCAGGGCTTGGATACGGTAAATAGACAAAGTCTTTTCCCTGGGGTGGGGCAGTCCAGAACTAGAAGGCATAGGTTTAGGGTGAGAGGGGAAAGATATAAAAGGGACATAAGGGGCAATGTTTTCATGCAAAGGGTGGTGCGTGTATGGAATGAGCAGCCAGAGGAAGTGGTGGAGGCTGGTACAATTAGAGCATTTAAAAGGCATATAGATGGGTATATGAATAGGAAGGGTTTAGAGGGATATGGGCCAAGTGCTGGCAAATGGGACTAGATTAATGTAGGATATCTGGTTGGCATGGATTAGTTGCACCAAAGAGTCTGTTTTGGTGCTGTGCATCTCTATGATTCTGTGACTCTATGTAGAATGGAATTTGAATTAAATAATGAATCTGGAATTAAGGGTCTAATGACAACCACAAAACCATTGTTGATTGTCAGGAAAAACCTATCTGGTTCACTAATGTCATTTCGGGAAGGAAATCTACCACCCTTACTTGGTCTGGCCCACATGTGACTCCAGACCCACACAAATGTAGTTGATGCTGAACTGCTCTCTGTTCAGTTAGGGATGGGCAATAAATGATGGCTTGGCTAGAGCTGTCCACATCCCATCAGTGAATACAGAAAAAAGTTAAGAACGTACAGACTAAAAAAACACAGATGATATGCTTTGGATTTCGGAAACCTCTTTAACATCTCACCTATGTCACACTCGGATAGGGCTTTGGGAATCACACTTGCGAGAAAAGCCATCCCATTGATGGAAGTACAGAGGGTACCTGAAGGACACTGGAGTCCCTGCCCATGCTGTTCAATAGCACCACAGGGCTCTCCCTCATCTGGATTGGCGATGGTCTCACGATCCATGGCTCGGCTGGTCTATGGAGATCACGCTGCAAAAATACATGAAAAGAAGTAGTTCTTTATTTCCTCCTTACCGGGATGTTGGCCTCTAATCTGAAACCAAAAGTCATTATCCACAATTCACGGGCTTCACCATCTACATGAGAACCTCCTTCCCTGTCTCATTGTCTGGGTGGCACTCAGCCTTTGCCCAGCCTGCCGTGGATGGATGGTGGAGGGGGGGGGCATTGCATTATCTTCCTGTACACCCCCCACCCCTTAATCAGAGGGTTGGGGGCTGTGGGGGGTGGGGTGTAGCTGGAGCACAGCTGGACAATTGCTGTCATGAAATTGTCCATCAGGTTCCGTAACATTGCCTTTTGGGTGCTCTCTGAGCGTCCGCTCTTACTCCTCCCTCGAGCTACCATCCCAGTCCCTAAGATCAGGTACGTAGACCATGTGCCATCTGCATAGCTGTGACGCTGCAACCAAACCTCAAATTTGTAATGTTTTCAAAAAGGCCGACCGGTTGGTTCAGGTTCCTGCTCGGCTGGGCTCTCAGGCTGGCCTATCATCAGCTCTCTCCAGCTCCCTGCAGCTACTCCAAATGGCACCCTTCCTCAACCCGTCCTTGGCCCTTTGGGATTTTTGTCTCTTATTGGAGCTTGATCTGGAGTTAGGATGCACGAGATTTTTAATCAACGCTCTCACGATTCCCACACGCTGCTACGTTGAATGCAGGCTCATCTGCCAGCAACCTGACCTGTGGTTTGAAGGTTGCTGGGATTGCTGCGACGTTTCCTGTAAAGTCATGGTTTTCCAATTCACATCGGCCTGAAGGCACTGAACCCTGCCAGGAACGCAGGACTGCTGTGGCCTAAGGTTATGAACTTTGTTCTGTGGACACAATCCCCAGCTTTCAACTGTGACTCTTATCTCTGAAAAGGAGGTGAAAATATGAGGTTACATCAACTGCAATGGGCTAACTGTCCCAGTTGAAAGGATTTAAATCCCAGCTTTATTCCATTCCCTTTCTCTCAACTCTTTACCTGCTTGTGGAGTTCAAGGCAGCCAGAGACTAAAGAGAAATGGCGTTGAGTTCCAGGAGCCAGAATTTTAAAACCTGCAACATGAGATTTTTACACACTGTCTCTCTCCCTCTCTCTGCCTCTTGCCTCTCTTCCTCCTTCAGTTTCCTCTCTCTCTCTGTCTATTTCCAATCAGCCCTCTTGTTATAAATATGGAAAAGCAGGGGAACCCGCCAATCATTGAACAGCAATGCACAAAAACAGGAAAAGCAAGCAATGAACTGGGGATGCTGGCGATCTGAAACACACAGAAAACGCTGGAGAAACTCATCAGGTATGCCAGCCTCTGTGGGAAGGCAGCAGAGATAACGTTTCTAGTTCAGTTATTCTTTATTATCTGATGAAGTGTCACTGGGTCGAAGGATTCACACAAGAACAGAAAATGCTGGGCAAATTCACTGAACTCTGCTTCTCTCTCCACAGATGCTGTCAGACCTGCTGAGCTTCTCCAGCCATTTCTGTTTCTGCGTGTTTCAGATCTCCAGCACCCATGGTTCTTTGTTTTGCTTTAAGCATGGGGAACAGTAAGTGGTGTCACTAATCAGAATGAGGAGTGGGTGGAATTACAGGTTTGCCATCTCCACTGAGTATTCTTACCTGAGGCCAGCACCGTGTTATTGGGGCTCGTAATGAGATGAGAGAGAAAAAAAGAAATAATTGTTTAATGTACCTTAATGGTCCAGGATAAACGTGGCGAAATTTGTGTCAGTTTGGTTTGGAACTTCACCCGGAACATTTTAAACTGGCTGCTGTCCATGTAAATTTTGAAATTGCACGAATTTCCGTGTTTGTCTCTGTCCCCGAAGTTGTTTATCCTGCTTGGAGTTTGAGTCTGAGGAAGGAGTGATCCTGTGAAGGATCTAGGAGCTGGGGAGACTGCAAGGGGAGAGATAGAGGAAGAATCCCCAGAACTCCACTGAGCCATGATACACAGCCTTTTCATAGTTACCCTGATCCCCACCAGTGAACAATCAGCCTGAGCTCTCTTGGCGCACTGATAGTGTCCTTATCTCGGAGGTCAAGTCCCAACTGCTCCAGACTTATATCATAACATCTCTGGACAGATTTCTGAGAAAGTGTCTTTTTTATAGATCATAAAGTTTGGATTTCTACAAAGATGATTTGTTTTTTTTCTGTAAATCAGGAACAAAAACAAAAATTACTGGAAAAGCTCAGCAGGTTTGGTAGCATCTGTGGAGAGAAATCAGTTAACATTTCAGGGTGGGGGGTGGGGAATAAGGGTGTGAGGGCTGTGGGGGTGGGGATTCAGGGTATGGGGTAGGGAATAAGGGTTTGGGAACTGTGGGAGGACAAGTTGGGGTGTAGGAGCTGTGGGAGTGGAGATTAGGTGTATGGGAGGTCTGAGCGTGGAGGTTAAGAGTGTGAGGGTGGGGAATAGGGATATGGAGGCTGTGTGGGTGGGGGTAGGGGTGTGGGGGCTGTGGGGTTAGGGGTGTGGGGCTGTGAGAGTGGGGGTTAGGAGTATGAGGGTGGGATTTAGGAGTGTGGTGATTACAATATAGGGGGCTATGAAGCTGATGGGGAGTTGGAAAGGCTGCAGAGGGTGGGGGGGTCAGGATAGGCTGTGGGGGTGGGGGGGTCAGGATAGGCTGTGGGGGTGGGGGGGTCAGGATAGGCTGTGGGGGTGCAGAGTCAAGGTGGGGCTGTGGGGATGGGGAGTCTGTGTGGGCTATGGGGGTGAGAAGTCAGGGTAGGACTGTGGAGGTGGGGGGTCAGGGTGGGGCTGTGAGAGTTGGGAGTCAGGGTGGGGATATGGGGCTGGGGAGTCAGGCTGGGGATATGGGGCTGGGGAGTCAGGCTGGGGTTGTGGGTGTGGGGAGTCAGGGTGGAACTGTAATGGGTGGGGAGTCAGGGTGGGGATGTGGGGGTGGGAGTCAGGTTGGAGATGTGGGAGTGGGAGTCAGGGTGGGGTTGTGGGTGTGGGGAGTCAGGGTAGGGATGTGGGGCTGGGGAGTTAGGGTGGGGATGTGGTTGTAGGGAGTCAGGGTGGGACTGTAATAGGTGGGGAGTCAGGGTGGGGATGTGGGGGTGGGAGTCAAATGGGGATGTGAGGGTGGGGAGTTAGGGTGGGGATGTGGTTGTAGGGAGTCAGGGTGGGACTGTAATAGGTGGGGAGTCAGGGTGGGGATGTGGGGGTGGGAGTCAGGGTAGGGATGTGGGGCTGGGGAGTTAGGGTGGGGATGTGGTTGTAGGGAGTCAGGGTGGGACTGTAATGGGTGGGGAGTCAGGGTGTGGATGTGGGGGTGGGGAGTCAGGGTGGGACTGTAATGGGTGGGGAGTCAGGGTGGGGATGTGGGGGTGGGGAGTCAGGGTGGGACTGTAATGGATAGGGATATGCTTGTGGGGAGTCTGCATGGGGCTGTAGAGGTGGGGAGTCTGGGTAGTGTGGTGGGGGTGGGACTGTAGGGGTGGGGAGTGAGGGTGGGCATGCGGGGGTGGGGAGTGAGGGTAGGGATGTGGGGGTGGGGCTGTACAGGTGGAGAGTAAGTGTATGCATGTGGAGGTGGAACGTCTGAGTGGGCATGTGGGGGCCGGGAGTCAGGGGGGCGCTGTAGGGATGGGGAGTCAGGGTGTGCATGTGGGGGTGGGGCATCTGGGAGGGGTTGTGGGGGTGGGGAGACGGTGGGCATGTGAGGGTGTGGAGTCAGGGTGGGGCTGTAGGGGGTGGAGTCTGTGTGGCATTGGGGGAATGGCGAGGGTTATGGGGAAGTGGTGGGGGGGGGAGGCGTCAGGGTGGGTAGGAGCTGGTTAAAGTAATGAAAGAAGGGAGAGGATGAACATAGGAACCCAATGGGTGAAGCATTCTGTTATCTCTGACGTTCTGGGGAACCGAGTGGTACCCAGGAGGAGTGTGTTTGTTAGTTACCCTGGGGAGGGGTGTGTTAGTTACCCAGGGGAGGGGTGTGTTAGTTACTCAGGGGAGGGGTGTGTTAGTTACCCAGGGGAGGGGTGTGTTAGTTACTCAGGGAGGGGTGTGTTAGTTACTCTATAGAGGGCTATGTTAGTTACCCCGGGGAGGGTTATGTTAGTAACTCAGGGAGGGGTATGTAAGTTACTCAGGGGAGGGGTGTGTGTTAGTTACTCAGGGAGGGGTGTGTTAGTTACTCTATAGAGGGGTATGTTAGTTACCCCAGGGAGGGTTATGTTAGTTACTCAGGGAGGGGTGTGTTAGTTACTCCAGAGAGGGGTGTGTTAGTTACTCTATAGAGGGGTATGTTAGTTACCCGTGGAGGGGTGTGTTAGTTACTCAGGGGAGGGATGTGTTAGTTACTCAGGGGAGGGATGTGTTAGTTATTCAGGGTCGGGTACGTTAGTTACTCAGGGGAGGGGTGTGTTAGTTACTCAGGGAGTGATGTGTTAGTTACTCTACAGAGGGGTGTGTTAGTTACCCCGGGGAGGGGTGTGTTAGTTACTCAGGGAGAGGTATGTTAGTTATCCAGGGGAGGGGTGTGTTAGTTACCCAGGGCAGGGGTGTGTTAGTTACCCTGGGGAGGGGTATGTTAGTTACTCAGGGAGAGGTATGTTAGTTACTCAGGGGAGCATTGTGTTAGTTATCCTGGGGAGAGGTGTATTAGTTACTCAGGGGAGGGGTATGTTAGTTACCTTGGGTAGGAGTGTATTAGTGACTCAGGGGAGGGGTGTGCTAGTTACTCTATAGAGGGGTGTGTTAGTTACCCAGGGGAGGGGTGTGCTAGTTACTCAGGGGAGGGGTGTGTTAGTTACTCTATAGAGGGGTGTGTTAGTTACCCAGGGGAGGGGTGTGTGTTAGTTACTCAGGGAGGAGTACCTTATTTACTCAGGGGAGGGGTGTGTTAGTTACCCAGGGCAAGGGTGTGTTAGTTACTCAGGGAGGGTATGCTAATTACTCAGGTGAGGTGTGTGTTAGTTACTCCATGGAGGGGTATGTTAGTTACCCTGGGGAGGGGTGTGTTAGTTACTCAGGGAGTGATATGTTAGTTACTCAGGGGAGGGGTGTGTTACTTAGTCAGGGGAGGGGTGTGTTAGTTACTCAGGGGAGGGGTGTATTAGTTACTCTGGAGAGCTGTGTGCTAGTTACCCCGGGGAGGGGTGTGTTAGTTACTCAGGGGAGCGGTGTGTTAGTTACTCAGTGGAGGTATGTGTTAGTTACTCAGGGGAGGGGTGTGTTAGTTACACAGTGAGGGGTATGTTAGTTACTCAGGGAGCGGTGTGTTAGTTACGCAGGGAGGGGTGTGTTACTTACCCCAGGGAGGGGTGTGTTAGTTACTCAGGGGATGTGGTGTGTTAGTTACTCAGTGAGGGGTATGTTAGTTTCTCAGGGAGCGGTGTGTTAGTTACGCAGGGGATGGGGTGTGTTAGTTACTCCCGGAGGGCTTTGTTAGTTACTCAGGGGAGGGGTGTGTTAGTTACCCAGTGGAGGGGTATGTTAGTTACTTAGGGGAGGGGTCTGTTAGTTACTCAGGGGAGTGGATTGTTTGTTACTCAGGGGAGGGGTATGTTAGTTACTCGGCGAGGGTGTGTTAGTTACCCTGGGGAGGGGAATGTTAGTTACCTTGGGGAGGGATGTATTAGTTACTCAGGGGAGGGGTGTGCTAATTACCTCAATGAGGGGTGTGTTAGTTACCTTGGGGAGGGGTGTATTAGTTACTCAGGGGAGGGATATGTTGGTTACCTTGGGGAGGGATGTATTAGTTACTCAGGGGAGGGGTGTGCTAGTTACTCAGGGGAGGGATGTATTAATTACCTCAGGGAGGGGTGTGTTAGTTACTCAGGGGAGGGGTGTGTTAATTACCTCAGGGAGGGGTGTGTTAGTTACTCTGGGGAGGGGTGTGTTAATTACCTCAGGGAGGGTTGTATTAGTTGCTCAGGGGAGGGGTGTGTTAGTTACTCTAGAGAGGGGTGTGTTAGTTACCCAGGGGAGGGGTGTTGTTAGTTACTCAAGGAGGAGTATCTTAGTTACTCAGGGGAGGGGTGTGTTAGTTACCCAGGGCAGGGGTGTGTTAATTACTCAGGGAGTGTATGTTAGTTACTCAGGGGAGGGGTGTGTTAGTTACTCTATGGAGGGGTATGTTAGTTACCCCGGGGAGGGGTGTGTTAGTTACTCAGGGAGGGATATGTTAGTTACTCATGGGAGGGGTGTGTTACTTACTCGGGGGAGGGTGTGTTAGTTACTCAGGGATGGGTGTGTTAATTACTCAGGGGAGGGGTGCATTAGTTACTCCGGGGAGTTGTGTGTTAGTTACCCAGGGGAGGGGTGTGTGTTAGTTACTCAGGGAAGGGGTGTGTTAGTTACTCAGGGAAGGTGTGTGTTAGTTACTCAGGGAGGGGTATGTTAGTTACTCAGGGGAGGGGTGTGTTACTTACCCCGGGGAGGGGTGTGTTAGTTACCTTGGGGAGGGGTGTGTTAGTTACTTTATAGAGGGGTGTGTTAGTTACCCAGGGGAGGGTGTGTGTGTTAGTTACTCAGGGAAGGGTATCTTAGTTACTCAGGGGAGGTGTGTGTTAGTTACCCAGGGAGGGGTGTGTTAGTTACGCAGGGAGGGGTATGTTAGTTTCTCAGGGAGGGGTGTGTTAGTCACTCAGGGGAGTGGTGTGTTAGTTACTCAGGGAGGGGTATGTTAGTTACTCAGGGGAGGGGTGTGTTAGTTATTCAGGGGAGGGGTATGTTACTTACTCAGGGAGGGGTATGTTAGTCACCCAGGGGAGGGATGTGTTAGTTACTCTATAGAGGGGTGTGTTGGTTACCCAGGGGAGGGATGTGTGTTAGTTACTCAGGGAAGGGTATCTTAGTTACTCAGGGGAGGGGTGTGTTAATTACCCAGGGCAGGGGTGTATTAGTTTCTCAGGGGAGGTGTTTGTTAGTTACTCTATAGAGGAGTATGTTAGTTACCCCGGGGAGGGGTGTGTTAGTTACGCAGGGAGGGGTGTGTTAGTTACTTAGAGGGGTGTGTGTTAGTTACTCAGGGGAGTGGATTGTTTGTTACTCAGGGGAGGGGTATGTTAGTTACTCGGTGAGGGTGTGTTAGTTACTCAGGGGAGGGGTGTGTGTTAATTACTCGGGGAGCGGTGTGTTAGTTACTCAGGGGAGGGGTGTGTTAATTACTCAGGGTGGGGTGTGTAGTTACCCCGGGGTGGGGTGTGTTCGTTACTCAGGGGAGGTATGTGTTAGTTACTCAGGGGACGGGTGTGTTAGTTACTCAGTGGAGGGGTGTGTTAGTTACTCAGGGTGGGGTGTGTAGTTACCCCAGGGTGGGGTGTGTTAGTTACTCAGGGAGGGGTGTGTTAGTTACTCAGTGGAGGTATGTGTTAGTTACTCAGGGGAGGGGTGTGTTAGTTACACAGTGAGGGTTATGTTAGTTACTCAGGGAGCGGTGTGTTAGTTACGCAGGGAGGGGTGTGTTACTTACCCCAGGGAGGGGTGTGTTAGTTACTCAGGGGATGGGGTGTGTTAGTTACTCAGTGAGGGGTATGTTAGTTACTCAGGGAGGGGCATGTTAGTTACTCAGGGGAGGTGTCTGTTAGTTACTCAGGGCAGGGGTGTGTTAGTTACTCAGGGAGGGGTGTGTTAGTCAGCCAGAGGAGGGGTGTGTTAGTTACTCAGGGGATGGGTGTGTGTGTTACTCAGGGGAGGGGTGTGTTAGTTACCCTGGGGTGGGGTGTGTTAGTTACTCAGGGAGGGGTGTGTTCTTTACCCAGGGGAGGGGTGTGTTAGTTACTCAGGGGAGCTGTGTGTTAGTTACCCTGGGGAGGGGTGTGTTAGTTACTCAGGGAAGGGTGTGTTCTTTACCCAGGGGAGGGGTGTGTGTGTTACTCAGGGGAGGAGTGTTTTAGTTACCCCGGGGGCGGGAGGGGGGGTATTAGTCTGTACTCTGTGTTCCATGTGGGAATCCCAATGAAGGATCACTGACTGAAGACTACAGGTATATGCAGTGAGTGTTCGACCGAAACAGAAAGTCATGGAAAAGTCCCGGAAAGTGTGTGGAGAGAAACCAGGGATAACATTCGGGGTCGAGTGACCCTTTCTCAGAACCGTGCAGAGAGAAGGGAGGGAGTGTGGGAACGGAGCAGGGGACAGAATGGAAGGTCCATGTGAAACGTGCGTGAGATGAGAGGTGGTTGTTCATCAGAGGATTAAATCAGAGGACTAATAAAGATTTGGAATGTAGGGACTCTGACAAGTTTCCAAATTGAAGCAGTTGAACTGGAAAATGATGCAGCACTGCTTACATTTGCATGGAGTTTCACTGGAACAGTGAACTCAGATGCCAGAGAGTTAAAAAGACAGCGGAAACTCTGCTCTGCATTTGGAGACAGAATGGAGAGAGAGAGAGAAGTCAAATGGTGATGGAATGCCATGCACGGTAATCTGATGTATTGATCTGATGCCAATCTTCACGCAGTTTGATGTAAGGAAGCTGTTTTACCAGGTCGTTGATAAGCAGATACATCTGAAGGATCATATCTCTACATCTCTGGGTCAAGTGCAACACAAAAACTCTCTGAATTTGGAAAGGACGTCAATATCATTTCTGAGGATTTGCTACAGTGCCCTTTTCAGATACCTCCCGCCCTGATAACAACCTTTTGAGTTATGGTGAGTGATTATTACAAAAATCACCACGAGTTGCGTCTATCTGACCGTGAACTGGTGATTGTGGGTGGTAGGCTGGGGGGCCCATGGCTGAAGAACGACTGTGATGCAGAGATGTTATTAATTAAGGAATGTTTATATCTTCTCCTATTTTCTAATCTCTCAATAGGAGTTAGAACATAGAAAAGTACAGCACAGAACAGGCCCTTAGGCCCACGATATTGTGCCAAGACTTAATCCTAATGTAAAATATAGTAACTTAACCTACGCACCCCTCAACTTACTGTTAACATGTGCATGTCAAGCAGGCGCTTAAATGTCCCCAATGACTTCGCCTCCACCACGTCAGCTGGCAATGCATTCCATGCATTCACAACTCCTCTGTGTAAAGAGGTAAAAACAATGACTGCAGATGCTGGAAACCAGATTCTGGATTAGTGGTGCTGGAAGAGCACAGCAGTTCAGGCAGCATCCGAGGAGCTTTGAAATCGACGTTTCGGCAAAAGCCCTTCATCTGTGTAAAGAACCTACCTCTGGTGTGTCCTTTATACCTTCCTCCTGATATCTTCAAACTATGACTCCTGGCACCAGTCAATCCTGCCCTGGGGAAAAGTCTCTGGCTATCGACTCTACAACTGTTGTTTAGCTGTTGGCTGCACACTGAAGAAAATGACTGCATTTATGTAGTGCCTTTCATGACTTCTAGACCTATCAATGTGCTTTATAGCCAGCTAGGTACTTTTGGAGTGTGCTTGCCATTGTACTTGTTTAAGATGTATTCGTTCATGGGATGTAGGCATCATTGATCGAGCTAGCATTTATTGACCACTGCCCGAGAGAAGGTGACAGTAAGTTATCCTCTTGAACTGCTGCAGTCCCTGCATTACAGGTACACCCATAATGCGGTTGAGGAAGGTATTCCGAGGTTTTGAATCAGCAACAATGAACGTAATATTTCCAAGTCAGGATAGTGTGTGGCTTAGAGGGGAATGTACAGGTGGTGGTGTTCCAATGCATCTGCTGCTTTTATCCCTCTCGGTGCCCACAGTCACAGCTTTGGAAAGTGCTGTTTAAGGACCCCTAGTGAGGTGCTACAGTGCATCTTCTCGACAGACTGCTGTCACTGTGTATTGATTGTGGAGGGAGTGGATGTTGAAGTTTTTGCATTAAATGTCTGTCAAGTGGGCTGCTTTCTTGTGGACATTGAGCTTCTTGAGTGTTTTGGAGCTCCAGGCAAATGGAGAGTATTCCACCACACTCCTGACCCGTGTTTTGGAGATGATGGACAAGCTTTAGAGAGTGAAAAACTTTTCACCCCAGAATTCCCACTCTCTGACTTGCCTTTGTTGTCAAAATATTTTGTATGGCCGGTACAATTCAGTTCCTGGTCATTGGTAACATCTAAATGTCAAGAATGGGTGATCCAGTGATGGTTAACCCTATTGAATGTCAAGGCATGAAGGTTAGATTCTCTCTTGATGGTTACTGTATCCCAATTGTCTGACATAAAACTAACTTCCCAATGATCAAGTCTGAACAGGTTTTGTGGCATATGGATATGGGCAACATCTGAGTTTATGAAGGAGGGGAGATCATTGATGAAGCAGCTGAAGGTGACTGTTCCTACGACTCTACCCTGAAGAACGCCTCCATTAATGTCCCCGGAGCTAATGTGATTGGCCGCAATGCAAACTGACATGATAGATCATACAATTATTTTCTGCGTTCTGGATTAGTGGTGCTGGAAGAGCACAGCAGTTCAGGCAGCATCCAAGGAGCAGTAAAACCACTAATCTAGAATCTGGTTTCCAGCATCTGCAGTCATTGTTTTTACCTCTTTATTTTCTGGTTGATTGTCATGGTGATTAATCATTAAAAATATTCAAACAATGCTGTAAATATGGTTTCACAAAAGAACTCAAATTTGTTACATAAAAATAAGCTTTATATTTATGTAAAACTGTTTGTTTAATAAGATCTAAATATAAAGAGCAAAACAAGATTTCAGCCTGTTTACCAGCACTATCCTTTTGCAGAAACTGAATCCCAGCCAAATATTGTCTCGATCTCAGCTCTTTAACTCCATCAGCCTCTTCCTTCTGCTTCACTTGTAGATGGTGGAATAGACAGAGTCCATGCTCTGAGCATAGTGCTTTTCCACTCCCGCTGCTTTGCTTTTACCTTTTTATAGTTCTTAAATTGCTTTTTCCTGAGTTTCAGGAGAGAGTTTGTCACAGAGGTGTTGGGCATTAGGGTCTGTGGCTGGGGCCTGGAGTATGACTTTGGTGCTCACCAAAGAGGTGTCTGGTGAGCTGGGTGGAACTGTGGCGGCCAGGGGAATTGTGGCATCATCGCGGTCTGGAGTGGTCAGGGATGTTGTGGCATTGTTGCAGTCTGCAGGGTCCGGAGTGGTCAGCACTGACGTAGCTGGTGAGTCTGGGCAGGATTGTGGCAGTGGGCAGTGAGATGGTAATGTGGAGGAGATTGAGCCCAGCCCTTGTGAGTGTGCGAACTCTTGTGGAGATATTCCAGCGTGGAGCGTCCACAGACAGATGGCTAAAGAACAACTGTTTTGCTGAACTTTTAACTTTCTCCCTTTATTTTTCTGCTTTCAGTTAAGAAGAACTGTAGCGTTGAACTTATAAACTTATTTCTTTATTTTTCTATTTGTATCTAAGATTTTGTAACTAGGCACCTTTGTAACTAAGTTGGCACTGGGACTGGTGACATTGTACACTTTTCACTGTACTTCCATTCCCCTGTACCTGAGTACATGTAACAATAAAACCTAATTGTAATTTTCATCGTTATCAATCATTCTTCTCCTTTGACTGCTCAAACTGGTTTATGGCGTATTTCTGAATCTGCTGGCATGAATCTTTTTCAGTTCTGATAGTGCAAAGCCTCTTTTCAATTCTAACAAACTGAAAGCTCCTATACAAACACAAAATGTTGGAGAAACTCAGCAGGTCTGGCAGCATCTGTGGAGAGAGATCAGAGGTAACATTTCAAGTTCACTATGGAACTGAAGGGGGCAGGAAGAGTGGTGGTTTTTCTACTTTTTACATTTAGGTTTTGATTTCACTTTTCCAACCCCCTTCAGTCCCAGAGTGGAGTCATATTGGACCCAAGATGTTGACATATCTCTCTTTCCACAGATCCTGCCAGACCTGCTGAGTTTTTGCAGCACTTTCTTCAGCACTCCAGCACGAAGGGCAGCATGGTGGTTCAGTGGTGAGCACTACTGCCTCACAGTGCCAGGGACCTGGGTTCAATTCCAGCCTCGGGCGACTGTCTGTGTGGAGTTTGCACATTCTCCCAGTGTCTGCATGAGTTTCCTCCCACAATCCAAAAATGTGAGGGTTAGGTGAATGGGCTGTGCTAAATTGTCCATAGTGTTAGGTGCATTACTCAGAGGGAAATGGGTCTGGATGGGTTACTCTTTGGAGGGTCAGTGTGGACTTATTGGGCTGAATGGCCTGTTCCCATGCTGTAGATAATCTAATCTTTCTGTTTTTATTTAAAATCTCTAACATCTGCAATACTTTGCTTTTATCCAAACAAACTCTCCCAGCTTAGAAGCTTCACAAACTAAAACCCCTTTTGTTAGGTTGCTTGGTTCCCCTGAACTAACAGCTTGACTGTTCTGCCAGGAGGAAACTGTGCTGTCTTCTGAAATGAATTCCAGATTCCTCTGAACTAAAGTTAAAAGTAATGGCCTTTGATCTGCCATAAATTCAGCAGTTCACTGAAATCACAAGCCTGTTTAGAACTGATGTAGTTAGGCCACTCTTCCAAGTTGCTTTCAGATCTTTTTAAATAAATTCACTTTGCAGAGCTGATCCAAGTTCACCTGCCTCTATTTTAAAATCCAACTCCCAGTAATGACTTTTATATTGCATACCTTTTGATCACCCAGCAATATAATGCTGTCTGGATTATTTGTTTTGCAATGTTGATTGGTGAAGAAATACCAGAGAGCCCATAGGGAAAAAAAAAGTACAAAAATAGTCCAAAATCCAGTCATATTGAAACTCCTTTTGAACGTACAGGATGAGTGTACAAGGGGAGAAAGCGGAAACAGTTGTGTGATCAGCTATGATCACGCTGAATGGGCGGAGCAGACTCGAAGGGCGGAATGGCCTACTCTTGCTCCAAAGTTTCTATGTTAGAAATGTTTGTATGAGTCAGATGCATGTGTGTCATTTGCAGGTTTTATAGGGTTTCCCTTCTGGGTAGACCCTGGATACATCTCTGGGATGCTGTTGGGATCTCTTTGGTCAGATAGATAGACCAAAGGATAACACTGATCTTGTATTAAAGTAGCTCAAGGTTATCACAAAAACATTAACTACTGTGATAAAAAAAGACACAGAGGAAATTAAACTCCCTGATAATCGCACCACGTTATCAGCAGAAATCTATTTGATATTGCAAATAAATCGAAAGAACCACAGATGCTGTAAGTTAGAAACAAAAATAGAAATTGCTGGAAAAGCACAGCAGACCTGGCAGCATCTGTGCAGAGAAATCAGAGTTAACCTTTCGGCTGCAGTGACCCTTCCTCAGGACTGAGAATCTCACGACTCAGTTCTCAGTTATGAGGCAAGGTCATAGAGTCATAGAGATGTACAGCATGGAAACAGACCCTTCAGTCTAACTCGTCCGTGCCGACCAGCTAACCTAACCTAATCTAGTTCCATTTGCCAGCACTTAGCCCATATCCCATAGAGTCGGATGATGTGGAGTCTGTGTGGGTGGAATTGAGGAACCACAAAGGCAAAAAAACCATAGTGGGAGTTGTGTACAGACTTCCTAACAGTGGTCAGGACCAGGGGCACAACATGTACCGGGAAATAGAGAAGGCATGTCAGAAAGGCAAGGTCACGGTGATCATGGGAGACTTCAATATGCAGGTGGACTGGGTAAATAATGTTGCCAGTGGATCCAAAGAAAGGGAATTCATGGAATGCTTACAGGATGGCTTTTTGGAACAGCTTGGCATGGAGCCCACAAGGGAGCAGGCTATTCTGGACCTAGTGCTATGTAATGAACCAGACTTTATAAAAGATCTTAAAGTAAGGGAACACTTAGGAAGCAGCGATCATAATATGGTAGAGTTCAGTCTGCAGTTTGAAAGAGAGAAGGCAAAATCGGATGTAATGGTGTTACAGTTAAATAAAGGTAATTATGAGGGCATGAGAGAGGAACTGACGAAAATAGACTGGAAGCAGAGCCTAGCGGGGAAGACAGTAGAGCAAAAATGGCAGGAGTTTGTGTGTAAAATTGAGGACACTGTACAGAGGTTCATCCCCAAGAAGAGAAAGATTATCCGGGGAGGGATTACTCAGCCATGGCTGACAAAGGAAGTCAGGAAATGTATCAAAGAAAAAGAGAGATCCTATAAAGTGGCCAAGAGCACTGGGAAATCAGAAGATTGGGAAGGCTACAAAAACAAACAGAGGATAACAAAGAGAGAAATAAGGAAGGAGAGGATCAAATATGAAGGTAGGCTAGCCAGTAATATTAGAAATGATAGTAAAAGTTTCTTTCAATACATAAGAAACAAACGACAGGCAAAAGTAGACATTGGGCCACTTCAAACTGATGCTAGAAGCCTAGTGATGGGAGATAAGGAAATAGCTGGAGAACTTAATAAGTACTTTGCATCAGTCTTCACAGTGGAAGACATGAGTAATATCCCAACAATTAAAGGGAGTCAGGGGGCTGAGTTGAATATGGTTGCCATTACAAAAGAGAAAGTGCTGGAAAAGCTAAAAGGTCTTAAAATTGATAAATCTCCTGGCCCCGATGGGCTACATCCTAGAGTTCTGAGGGAGGTGGCCGAGGAAATAGCGGAGGCATTGGTTGAGATCTTTCAAACGTCCCTGGAGTCAGGGAAAGTCCCGGATGATTGGAAGACTGCTGTTGTAACCCCCTTGTTCAAGAAAGGATCAAGACAAAAGATGGAAAATTATAGGCCAATCAGCCTAACCTTGGTTGTTGGTAAAATTCTAGAATCCATCATTAAGGATGAGGTTTCTAAATTCTTGGAAGAGCAGGGTTGGATTAGAACAAGCCAACGTGGATTTAGTAAGGGGAGGTCATGCCTGACAAACCTGTTGGAGTTCTTTGAAAAGATGACAAGTAGGTTAGACCGGGAAAACCCAGTGGATGTGGTCTACCTAGACTTCCAAAAGGCCTTTGATAAGGTGCCACATGGGAGGCTGCTGAGCAAGGTGAGGGCCCATGGTGTTCGAGGTGAGCTACTGGTATGGATTGAGGATTGGCTGTCTAACAGAAGGCAGAGAGTTGGGATAAAAGGTTCTTTTTCGGAATGGCAGCTGGTGACAAGCGGTGTCCCGCAGGGTTCAGTGTTGGGGCCGCAGCTGTTCACATTATATATTAATGATCTGGATGAAGGGACTGGGGGCATTCTAGCGAAGTTTGCCGAAGATACAAAGTTAGGTGGACAGGCAGGTAGTACTGAGGAAGTGGGGAGGCTGCAGAAGGATCTAGACAGTTTGGGAGAGTGGTCCAGGAAATGGCAGAAGGAATTCAATGTGAGCAAATGCGAGGTCTTGCACTTTGGAAACAAGAATACAAGCATGGACTACTTTCTAAACGATGAGAAAATTCATAAAGTCAAAGTACAAAGGGATCTGGGAGTGCTAGTTGAGGACTCTCTAAAGGTAAACATACAGTTGAGTCCGTGATTAAGAAAGCGAATGCAATGTTGTCAATTATCTCAAGAGGGTTGGAATATAAAAGTACCGTTGTGCTACTGAGACTTTATAAAGCTCTGGTTAGGCCCCATTTGGAGTACTGTGTCCAGTTTTGGTCCCCACACCTCAGGAAGGACATACTGGCACTGGAGCGTGTCCAGCGGAGATTCACATGGATGATCCCTGGAATGACAGGTCTAACATATGAGGACCGGCTGAGGATCCTGGGATTGTATTCGTTGGAGTTTAGAAGATTAAGGGGAGATCTAATAGAAACTTACAAGATAATACATGGCTTGGAAAGGGTGGACGCTAGGAAATTGTTTCCGTTAGGTAGGGAGACTGGGACCCGTGGACACAGCCTTAGAATTAGATGGGGTAAATTCAGAACAGAAATGCGGAGACATTTCTTCAGCCAGAGAGTGGTGGGCCTGTGGAATTCATTGCCACAGAGTGCAGTGGAGGCTGGGACGCTAAATGTCTTCAAGGCAGAGATTGATAAATTCTTGATGTCACAAGGAATTAAGGGCTACTGGGGGAATGCGGGTAAGTGGAGTTGAAATGCCCATCAGCCATGATTGAATAGCGGAGTGGACTCGATGGGCCAAGTGGCCTTACTTCTGCTCCTATATCTTATGGTCTTATGATCCCTCTAAAACCTTCCTATCCATATATCCATCCAGATGCCATTTAAAAGTTGCAATTATACTAGCCTCCACCACTTCCTCTGGCAGCTCATTCCATACACGTACCACCCTCTGTTTGAAAAAATTGCCCCTTTGGCCCTTTTATATCTTTCCCCTCTCACCTTAAACCTGTGCCCTCTAGTTCTCCCCCACCCCAGGGAAAAGACCTTGTCTATTTACCCTATCCATGCCCCTCATGATTTTATAAACCTCTATGAGGTCACCTCTCAGTCTCCAATGCTCCAGGGAAAGCAGCCCCAGCCTATTCAGATTCGCCCTATAGTTCAAATTCTTCAACCCTGGCAACATCCTTGTAAATCTTTTCTGAACCCTTTCAAGTTTCACAATATCTTTCCGAGAGGAAGGAGACCAGAATTGCACATAATAATCCAAAAGTGGCCTGACCAATGTCCTGTACAGCCGCAACATGACCTCCCAACTCCTGTACTCAATACTCTAACCAATAAAGGAAAGCATACCAAACGCCTTCTTCACTATCCTAACTACCTGAGACTCCACTTTCAAGGAGCTATGAATCTGCACTCCAAGGTCTCTTTGTTCAGCAACACTCCCTCAGACCTGACCATTAAATGTATAAGTCCTGCTAAGATTTGCTTTCCCAAAATGCAGCACCTCACATTTATCTAAATTAAACTCCATCTGCCACTTCTCAGTCCATTGTCCCATCTGATCAAGATCCCATTGTAATTGGAAGTAATCTTCTTCGCTGTCCACGACACCTCCAATTTTGGTGTCATCTGCAAACTTACTAATTATATCTCTTATGTCCACATCCAAATAGAGTCATAGTCATAGAGATGTACAGCATGGAAACAGAATCTTCGGTCCAACTTGTCCATGCAGACCAGATATCCCAACCCAATCGAGTCCCACTTGCCAGCACCCGGTCCATATCCCTCCAAACCCTTCCTATTCATATACCCATCCAAATGCCTCTTAAATGTTGCAATTGTACCAACCTCCACCACTTTCTCTGGCAGCTCATTCCATACAAGTACCACCCTCTGTGTGGAAAAGTTGCCCCTTAGGTCTCTTTTATATCTTTCCCCTCTAACCCTAAACCTATGCCCTCTAGTTCTGGATTCCCCCACCCCCAGGGAAAAGACTTTGTCTAGTTATCATATCCATGCCCCTCATAATTTTGTAAACCTCTATAAGGTCACCCCTCAGCCTCCGACGCTCCAGGGATAACAGCCCCCGCCTGTTCAGCCTCTCCCTAAAGCTCAAATCCTCCAACCCTGGCAATATCCTTGTAAATCTTTTCTGAACCCTTTCAAGTTTAACAACATCTTTCCAATAGGAAGGAGACCAGAATTGCACGCAATATTCCAACAGTGGCCAAACCAATGTCCTGTACAGCTGCAACATGACCTCCCAACTCCTGTACTCAATACTCTGACCAATAAAAAAAAGCATACCAAATGTCTTCTTCACTATCCTATCTACCTGCGACTCCACTTGCAAGGAGCTATGAACCTGCACTCCAAGGTCTCTCATTTATATAAATGACAAAAAGTAGAGGACCCAGCACTGATCCTTGTGGCATTCCACTGGTCACAGGCCTCCAGTCTGAAAAATAACCCTCCACCACCACCCTCTGTCTTCTACCTTTGAGCCAGTTCTGTATCCAAATGGCTAGTTCCCCCTGTATTCCGTGAGATCTAACCTTGCTAATCAGTCTCCCATGGGGAACCTTGTCGAACGCCTTACTGAAGTCCGTATAGATCACACCCACTGCTCTGCCCTCATCAATCCTCTTTATTTCTTCTTCAAAAAACGTAATCAAGTTTGTGAGACATGATTTCCCATGCACAAAGCCATGCTGACTATCCCAAATCAAAGTTAAAAATCACACAACACCAGGTTATAGTCCAACAGGTTTAATTGGAAGCACACTAGCTTTCGGAGCGACGCTCCTTCATCAGGTGCTTCCAATTAAACCTGTTGGACTATAACCTGGTGTTGTGTGATTTTTAACGTTGTACACCACAGTCCAACACCGGCATCTCCACATCATATCCCAAATCGGTCCTTGCCTTTCCAAATACGTGTAATTCCTGTCCCTCAGGATTCCCTGTAACAACTTGCCCACCACCAATGTCAGGCTCACCTGCCTATGGTTCCCTGGCTTGTCCTTACCACCTGACTGAAATAATGGTACCACGTTGGCCAACCTCCAGTCATCTGGTACCTCACCTGTGACTATCGATGATACAAATATCTCAGCAAGGGGTCCAGCAATCACTTCCCTAGCTTCCCATAGAGTTCTCAGATACACCTAATCAGGTCCTGGGAATTTATCCACTTCTTTGCGTTTCAAGATATCCAGCACTTTCTCCTCTACACCTTCCATGTCCTTCTCCATAGAAAACACTGATGCAAAATACTCAATTAGTATCTCCCCCATCTCCTGTGGCTCCACACAAAGGCCGCCTTGCCGATCTTTGAGGGGCCCTATTCTCTCTGTGGTTACCCTTTTGTCCTTCATGTATTTGTAAAACCTTTTGCCAAAGCTATCTCATGCCCCCTTGTTGCCCTCCTGAATTCCCTCTTAAATGTACTCCCACTGCCTTTATACTCTTCTAATGATTCTCTCGATCTCTTCTGTCTATACCGGACATATACCTTCCCATCTATACCTTCCTTCTTTTTCTTAACCAAACCCTCAAGTTCTCTAACCATCCAGCATTCCCTACACCTGCCAGCCTTCCCTTTCACCTTAACATGAATATACTGTCTCTGGACTCTCTTTACCTCATTTCTGAAGGCTTCCTATTTTCCTGCCGCTCCTAATCAGCTTTTGAAAGTTCTTGTCTAATACCATCAAAATTAGTCTTCCTCCAATTTAGAACTTCAACTTTTAGATCTGATCTATCCTTTTCCATCACTATTTTAAATCTAATAGAATTATGGTCGTTGGCCCCAAAGTGCTCCCCCACTGACACCTCAGTCACCTGCCCTGCCTTATTTCCCAAGAGTAGGTCAGGTTTAGCATCTTCTCTAGTAGGTACATCCACATAATGAGTCAGAAAACTTTCGTGTACACACTTAACAAATTCCTCTTCATCTAAACTCTTAACACCATGGCAGTCCCAGTCTATGTTTTGAAAGTTAAAATTCCCTACCATAGCCACCCTATTATTCTTACAGATAACTGAATCTCCTTACAAATTTGTTTCTCAATTTCCCGCTGACTATTAGAGGGTCTATAATACAATCCCAATAAGGTGATCATCCCTTTCTTATTTCTCAATTCCACCCAAATAACTTCCCTGGATGTATTTTCAGGAATATCCTCCCTCAGCACAGCTGTAATGCTATCCCTTATCAAAAATGCCACTCCCTCTCCTCTCTTGCCTCCCTCTCTGTCCTTCCTGTAGCATTTGTATCCTGTAACATTAAGCTGCCAGTCCTGCCCATCCCTGAGCCATGTTCCTGTAATTGCTATGATATCCCAGTCTCATGTTTCTAACCATACCCTGAATTCTTCTGCCTTCCCTGTTAGGCTCCTTGCATTGAAATAAATGCAGTTTAATTTATCAGTCCTACCTTGTTCTCTGCTTTGTCCCTGCCTGCCCTGACTGTTTGACTCTCTTCTTTTCTCAACTGTACCAGTCTCAGTTTGATCTCTTTCCTCACTATCTCCCTGTGTTCCCCCCCACCCCCCCCCCCCCCCCCGCCCTCCACCTTACTAGTTTAAATCCTCCAGAGCAGCTCCAGCAAATTTCCCTGCCAGTATATTCATCCCCTTCCAATTCAGGTGCAATCCATCCTTCTTGTACAGGTCACTTCTACCCAGAAGAGATTCCAATGATCCAAAAATGTGAATCCTTCTCCCATACACCAGCTCCTCAGCCATGCATTCATCTGCTCTACCCTCCTATTCCTGTCCTCACTAGCTCATAGCACCGGGAGTAATCCAGATTTTACTTTTCTCGAGGACCTCCTTTTTAAATTCCTGCCAAACTCTCTGTAATCTCTCTTCAGAATCTCATCCTTTTCCCTTCCTATGTTGTGTGTTCCAATGTGTACAATGACCTCCTGCTGGTCCCTTTCCCCTTTGAGAACATTCTGCACCCTCTTTGAGACATCCTTGATCCTGGCATCGGGGAGGCAACGCACCATTCTGATTTTTCGCTGCTGGCTGCAAAAACATTTGTCTGTGCCTCTGACTAGAAAGTCCCCTCACACTACCGATCGTTTGGAATCTCATGTACCCCTCATTACATTCGAGCCTGTCTTGATAGCTGAAACCTGGCTATTCACTCTACATTCCCCTGAAAGCCCATCACCCTCTACATTTTCCAAAACAGCATACCTGTTTGAAATGGGGATAGCTACAAAAGACTCCTGTACTATCTGCCTACCTCTCTTACCTTCCCTGGAGTTAACCCATCTATCTGACTGTATCTGAGACTTTACCCCCTCCCTATAACTGCCATCCATCACATTCCCTTGCTCTTGTAAATTCCCCATAGCCTCTAACTGTTGCTCCAACCGATCCATGCGATTTGAAACAATTCACAACCAATGGCATTTATTGCAGATATAATACTCAGTGACTCGTAAACTCTCCCTAAACTCCCACATCCGACAAGAAGAGCATATCACTCTACTAAAGGCCCATTTTGCTCCTTTCAATCTACAGAAACAGAAAATAGTACCCTTTTATTGATGTACAAAACACTGCTCCAGGCTAACTTAATATTTATGGCTCATATTTTTAAAATTTAATCAAGAGACAGAACTCAATGAAAACATATAATCAAGAAAGAACCTACTCTACTCACTGTTGTAGATTTACAACATGGCTATGCTTAAAACTCTTCACTTATCTGTTCCTGTGCTGTGACCTCTCTCAAACAGGTTTCTCCAAGATCAGTTATGAATTTCGCTGTTTGTGAATTTTTCCTAGACACACTCTGATGTTCAGCGATACATGAATTCATGCAACAAAGGCAGTAACTGCACAAGTTCACTGCTATGTCAGTTAGCAGTATGGGTTTTTCTTGCTTTCTCTCTCTCTCCTGCACTGACCTCACCATGTGCTGCCTTTGTCTGTTCCTTTCCCTTTTAAAAGTGCTGTTGTGTTGACATTTTTTTCTCGAAAGTCCCAAAACAACGCAACATCACTGAAAACACTAATTGTTGCTCCTGGAATTCAAGGAAACCACCTCCAACTCCTAAAATACCTCAAAAAAAAAGGAGCAGCTCGTACGGCTACAAATTTTTCCCATCCTTCACCTTGGACTACCCAGAATCCTCCTGAAATGTTAACTCTGATTTCTCTCCACAGATGCTGCCAGACCTGCTGAGCTTTTTCAGCAATTTCTATTTTTGTCTATTGATATTGAGCTGGACCAGAAATGCCAGCTGATTTCTTGTATTTCCATGTCCCTCAATTGTCCAAACTGATCGATATGAACTGGGGACATCCTGATGCCCCAGCTCAGGTCACATATTAACAGTCGATTCCGAATCATCTCTGTCACACAATATCCACTATTGCTTACTGTTCTCTTTGTCTCACATATGAACCCTTATCGCCTGAAATATATCCAGTTCCATGTTATCTATATATCATTGCCAATTAAAAACAAGGAGCTGTCTCATAATGTATAAAGTCACACTGAATGCTATCTTGTATTAAATAATGTAGCCTATTCTCTCCTAACATTTATACCTTGTACAATCCAGTATTGCTTAGTCATCTCTCTCAAAGCAATATTGAGTCACCAAAGGGAATTTCAACAAGAGCCAGGTTTTTTTTTGGACTTGAGCAACAGGGAGTTGTTCTCATTTGAATTTTTCTCTCCCTAGAAAGAGATTCTGATTGAGGTAGGAGCCACCTTCCCATATTCCAAATGCCTGTCAGATGCTATCAACACCTATTGTGTGATTTTTGAATTACTTTCAAATTAAGGCCTTCCTTTTACACAGATCATCAATGGAATAATGGAATATTACTTCAAACTTAATATCAATACATCTTTCTTTTCTGTTACTTCCTCTTCACAGATATGAGTTGTGACATCTTGTACAAGCAGTTGCCAAATGTAAAGGAGGAAATACTACCTCATATTATTAGTGAGCTCAGTAACTGCTATACTGTGCCAGAAGGTTCTCATTCTCATTACAGTCTCGAATACTTTGGTGTAAATATTTGAGGGCTGCTGTAGACACTGAAATTGAGAGTTGCTGATTTGCCATTTGTAATATTGGATAGTTTCTGTAAAGGGTGAGTATTTTTAAGCAGTTGCTGTATCCGAAACAACATCAGTGACTCGGTAAGCCACTCTGAACTTATCATTTATCTGTTGGTTGCGTGAGCTTTTATTCTTATCTATATAGAATTCAGTCATTCAGGGAATACTCTTCTGCTGCCATGAGTTTTAAAGATAATTTAAATGTGAATTGGGTTTTTTGTTAATGGCAATGTTAGCCCATTTCAAGTTCTGGGGTGGTTTTATTTTAAAATCTTTTTTCTGGCAGAAGGCAACACCCCTGAGGAAGGGAGGAACACATTTTTCAGAGTTTAACTGGATTCTTTTGTGATAAAGTTCAACAATAACAAATGAAAGCCCACTCATAGATCACTGCCTCACCCCAACACGTTTCTTTGAAAAGTTGGAATTGTTACGAGGGAAACGTGGAGGCTGTGATCTAAATATAAAGAATTTTAAATTCAGTGTCAGGCACGGCAAAGTTTTACTGATTGTTATGAAGGAAACCATGGGAGATAAGCTTCTCTGTGTAGTTAGTACACTCAAGCTAAAGTTATCTTAGTGCTTCAGGGCAACGGAGGGGAAAAACATTCAGGCAACTCTCCATTGAGCACTGGAGAGCCATCTGAAAGAAAGCTAGCTTGAACAGTACTTTGCAAAACAGAATCTGATAACTAGAAAAGGAAAAATAAACTGCATAACTAAAAAGCGAAGAAAGTAGGATTTAATTGGATTGTTCTTTTAAAGAGTTCCTAAGTTCCGAATGGCCTCGTCCTATCTCAGAGAATCTACAATTCCATTAATACGTTTGGTTATTGAGTAAGGTCAGGGTCAGACTCAGCTGGAAAGCCCATTTTAACAGATGCTAATGGGCAGATTTTGTGTAACTGTACCCCAGTGTCAGTCAGTGTCACTGGGTGAAGACAGGAGAACTGGTGGGAGAGATTGGTGAGAGAAAATATACTGGTATGCTTGAGATAATTGCAGTCTTTTTTATGCTACTTAACTTGCTATTTACAGCTCCTCAATCACGAGTTTTAAATGAGTTTCTAGAAACTGAAGAAAATAACACTTGGAAGCTAATGTTGAAATACGGCACAGCATTGTTAAGGGTGGGTGAGAGTGGGATGCTGGAAAAGCACAGCTGGTCAGGTAGCGTCCGAGGAACAGAAGAATTGACGTTTCAGGCAAGAGACCTTCAGAGGTCATTATCCATGTTTGAACTACGAACATAGCAAGAAAGAGAAATGAGGTTATACAACCAGATTTTATAGAGAGGCAAGTAGGGTATTGAAAAAGAAGGATTTCAAGGTAGGATAGATAGGTAGCAAGTAAAATATCAGCTATAACCAAGTTTTGGCTGAGGGAGATGGGCACAGTTGGCAGCTCATCATTCCTGGTTATAGGATAATCAATAAAGAGGGGAACAGAAGATGAGGGAATGGTTGTACTTTTGATTAAGGAATCAAGTTTAGCAATCACGAGGGATGATATTGAGTCATAGAGATGTACAGCAATGAAAAACCCTTCAGTCTAACTCGTCTATGCCGACCTGATATCCTAACCTAATCTAGTTCCATTTGCCAGCACCTGGCCGATAACCCTCCAAATCCTTCCTATTCATATACCCATCCAGATGCCTTTTAAATACTGTAATTGTACCAGCCTCCACCATTCCTCTGGTATCTCATTCCACACACGCACCACCCTCTGTGTGAAAAAGTTGCTCCTTAGATCCCTTTTAAATCTTTCTCCCTCTCACCTTAAACCTATGTCCTCTAATTTTGAACTCCCCCAATCCTGGTAAAAAGACCTTGTCTATTTACCCTATCGATGCTCTTCATGATTTTATAAACCTCTATAAGGTCACCCTTCAGCATCAGAAGCTCCAGGGAGGACAGCCCCAGCCTGTTCAGCGTCTCCCGACAGCTCAAATCCTCCAACTCTGGCAACACCCTTGTAAATCTTTTCTGAACCTTTTCAAGTTTTGCACTAACTTGCCAATAGGAAGGAGACCAGAGATGAACTCAGTATTCCAAAAGTATGCCAGATATGTTGGAAGGATCGTCAACCTTATGGGTAGGAGCAAAAAATACAAAAGGGGTAATCAGGCTGTTGGGTGTGGAAGAGAGGCCCCCCCAGACAGCTAGGGAAAGATTCTGAAGCAAATATGCAATCAAATTTTAGAGAAGTGTGCGAATAAAAAGACAGTAATGGTAGGGGATTTTAATTACCCAACTATTAACTTGGATAGTTTTGGAGCTGAATTTACTTTTGGAGGCTGGAATATGTCACATGTCAATGGATTTGAGGTGTGTGTGTCTGGTGCATGTGGAGTGTGCCTTGAGAGGTTGGTGAGCAATGTCCAATTTGAATGACCTTCAGAGCTAGCAGCTAGCTGAATTAATCAGATAGTTGCCCTGACATCCATGTTGAGAATTCTCAGTGTTCAGTTTTCTTGTGGGGGTAAAACTATAAAAAACTACGTCAATAAGGTAAAATGTACAGTTAACAGGGTTGTTAATAAGCACCAATCCCTTCTAAGAGGAAACTCACCACTGCTGAGTGAGAATCTCACCTCAATACCGGCAATTTAGTGAAGTTGTAGGTTGTTCCTCACATTGGGATTGGCCTTGCAAGACCTCTTAATAATTCTGACACGTTTCTTGCTAGAGCCCACTTTATTCAGGCTCCTATAAGACTCGAGACAATAAAACTGCAGATACTGGAATCCAAAATGGACAGGCAGGAGGCTGGAAGAATATACAAGCCAGGCAGCGTCAGGAGGTGGAGAAGTTGATGTTACACCTCCCGACGCTGCCTGGCTTGCTGCATTCTCCCAGCCTCCTGCCTGTCCCTCCTGATGTGCCTGGCTTGCTGTGTTCTTCCAGCCTCCTGCCTATCCCTCCCGACGCTGCCTGGCTTGCTGTGCTCCCCAGCCTCCTGCCTGTCCCTCCTGATGCTGCCTGTCTTGCTGTGTTCCCCCAGCCTCCTGCCTGTCCCTCCTGATGCTGCCTGGCTTGCTGTGTTCTTCCAGCCTCCTGCCTGTCCCTCCTGTTGCTGCCTGGCTTGCTGTGTTCTTCCAGCCTCCTGCCTGTCCCTCCTGATGCTGCCTGGCTAGCTGTGCTCTTCCAGCTTCCTGCCTGTCTATCCTTTAAGACTCGGCCCTTATTGTGCAAGATAAGGAAGTAACACAATTCTTATGTTGCACTCAGGAGAAGTTTATTAGCCAACAAGGGAGAGGGCAATTACTGGATGGACCTGATCTTCAGCAATGAGCCTGGGCAGGTGGAAAATGTATCAGTCGAGGAGCATTTTGGAAATAGTGACCATAACTCAATTCGATTTAGGATAGTTATGGGAAAGGTAAGAATGGACATGTATAAGTTTACGTGGGGCAGAGATAAGGTGTATCGGAAAGCACTTTTTCGGTTAGTAGAGGGATCATTAAGAAGGCACAGGTTTCAGCTAAGAGGTAAAAGAATTGAAAAGAATTTTTTTCACTCAGAGAACTCACTCCCTGAAAGGGTGATCAAGTCAGAAGTTTAGATATTCAGATATTCATTTGCATTGACATCAGCTCCAGAGCCATTGTTCATAGGTACAGCCAGAGCTTTGTGGACTAGCACTGATATAATGGGCTGAATGGCCTCCTTCTGTGCTGTGATGTCTTTGAGACTTCAACATGCCATTGCAATGCTCGTAATTTGTCTGGGAAGGGGATTGATAACTGAAGTCAATGACCAGATGTTGGGGACCTCAGATTGTATGTTTTTAGATTTGTTGACCTTCACTATGTCAATGCACACATAGGAATGCATCAAATTCAATGCACATTGACATTTTTCATAGATTTGATGGGATTTTCCACTTGCTCATTATAATTCCCTGGACTCCGGCCACATTGTGGTGATTTCACCGTGACCGGTTTATTGCTCTGCAATAAAATAATGGATGCACAGAGGAAAATATTGTTCTAAATTTTGTAGACTACTTCGCTGCACTAGCAATGAGTTTTCAACATTGTAAAGCATCCCAACACGTTTCTCAGGAGCACTAATTTGATACTGAATCTTTCAAGGAGATAACAAGCAAGGTGATCTGAAGCTTGGTCTAAGAGATACATTTTAAGAGGCAACTTAAAGGAATAGAGAGAAGTAAAAGAGGAAAGGACACAGCCACCGATGGGGGGGGGGTGGCCAAAGGAAATCAAAGAAGCACAGGAACAAAATTAACTGTTCCTGGATGGTTTTTGGGATGGAAGATGGAATAGAGATAAGCAAGGATGAGGATGTGTTGGGAACCGACAAGTGTGAAAATTTTAAAATTGGGACATTGTTTAACAGTGAGCCCATTGTAGGCCAATGAACACATCAGTAATGAGAGTGAAGCAAGGTGGGAGTTATGGCATTTGCAGATGCAGTCCATTGATGTGCAGGTTAGCTAGATTAGCCATGCTAAATTGCCTGTCGTGTCCAGAGATGTGCAGACTGGGTGGATTAGCCAAGGGAAATGCAGGGTTACAGGGATAGGGTAGGGTGTGGGTCTGGGTGGGTTAATCTTCAAAGGGTCAGTGTAGACCTGATGGGCTGAATGGCCTACTTCTACACTGTAAAGATTTTATAAAAGTAGAGGCTGACAAGGAAAGCATGGAATGTTCAAATCTGGAGCTAACAAGTGTATGGATGAGAGTTTTACTAATTGCTGGGAAGAGACAGGACCGAACATATTGTTTAATTGTTCAGTTTGTTGATGTGAGTTTTTATTATTGATATTCACTGTGCTGAATTGGTTAATCCTCAATGTGGATTCCAAGGAAAATAAACAAACTGGAGAAAGAGCTAGAATCTGGAGGTGGAAGCGTAGAACAGACATTTTAAAGCTCTGCAAATAAAGTGACTTCACATGGATAACATGATGTTACTATATATATATAAAAAAACATAAAGTTACTTCACATATATAACATGACATAACTTTACATATATGTGAAGTAACATTACGTTTTACACAACACAATGTTAGTTTACATATATAACATGATGTTACTTTACATATATAAAATAATGTTACTTCATGTATATAACACAATGTTACTTTATGTATATAAGAAGGGTGACTAGGAATGGGCAAAAAAATGCTGGCTAGCCAGTGATGCCCACATTCCATGAGTGATTATGAAGAAATATTTTATCTCAAGAGACTTACCAGGATGTTGCCAGGTATGAAAGGTTTGAGTTATAAGGAAAGGCTGGATGGGCTGGGATGTTTTCACTGGAGTGTACGAAGCTGAGAGGCGATCTGATAGAAGTTTATAAAGTAATGAGAGGTATCGATGGGGTTAATGAGGGTGGAGGATTTCAAGACTGGGGCCACATTTTTAAGGCGAGAAGAAAGAGTTTTAAAAAAGACTGGCAAATGTTTTACCCAGAGGGTGGTTTGTGTGAAGAATAAGCTTCCTGAGGAAGTGGTGGATGTGGGTACAATTACAGTGTTTAAAAGACATTTGGGTAAGTACATGAATAGGAAACGTTTGGAGGGATATGGGCCAGGGGCAGGCAGGTGGGGCTAGTTTAGTTTGGGATTAGGTTGGGCATGGACTGGTTGGACCAAAGGGTCTGTTTCCGTGCTGTATGACTCTGTCTGAGATGAATAAAGTACCAGATGGACAATATTGCAAAGGTGGAAGCACGCAGTTGGTGTCAGAGAAGAAAGGAGCTTGAAAGATCAGCTTGCGATCAAAAGGAGGTTGGGGGTGACAATCTATTTGTTTCACATGTAAACAGTGGTCAGGGAGGGAGGTGAGATTCAGTGATGTGGTAGCTGATCTTTTTGCAGCACGAAGGAAGCTATTGTTCACAAGTCATAGTTTGTGAAATATGAATTGTTTCCAAATGCAAACTATATTGTTGAAGAGTGGGGCACAGAATATTCAGAGGACAGAAGGAGACCACTCAGCTTGTCATATTAATGTTGACTCTCCAAGACGCAATTCACTCAGTGCCACTCCCAACGATCTCCCGTAGCCCTAGGTGTGCAGCACGTATCTCTTTCTCTGATAATAGTCAAGTCCCTTAAAAATGAGTGAATTTACTTATCTGCATGTTCCATCTTGCCTATTCAATTCTTCAAATTGGTTTTAAAAAATGGTTTCAATAATACTATAGCAGCTAAAGCGTATAATTTGTAGATTTTCAATTTGCTCCTAAATTCTGTTAAAATAATTGAATCTGATCAGTTGTGAGAAAACAGATAATGTTCAAGCCAAAAATCAAATTTTCGACATCAGGGAATGTTGGATATATTGCAGCTTCTTTTGTGTAGCAGCCTTTGTTTGACTACTTTGCTAAAAAGTAAACACTTAAGGGTTGTTTTCACAAGATCAAGCATTGCAATGAATAGATATCTACTATTAGATGTTTTCTCATATCTCCTTCCTCACTGAATTGAGTACAATGGACTATATGCAACATGTGACAGATGGGACATTCTAAAAACACTGACTACTATTAGAATAGAAAATAGTTTATTTTACTACTTCCTATTCCAGCTTGCAGATAGCTGTGTTCCCAACCTTCTCAATCTTGACATTTCTTCACAGATGAAGATTTTAAGAAGATTTCATTCATCTCCTGCTGATGGCTAGTCAGGTCTCTCTGTGACTAACATACTCCACATTGGGTCCAAATTTAGGTGTCACTGCTGCTAGCTGGCACAGTGGCTGAGTGGTTAGCACTGCTGCCTCACAGCACCAGGGATCTGGGTTTAATTCCAGGCCTGTGTGTGTGTGTGTGTGTGTGTGTGTTTGTCAGTCCAAAGGTGGACTGGCCATGATAACTTGTCTGTAGCGTGCAGTCAAGGTGGATTAGCCATGGGAAATACAGGGATAGGGTGGGATTTGGGTGGGATGCTCTCCAGAGGGTTGGTAAAGACTCAAAGGGCCAACTGGCCTCTTTCTGCACTGTAGAGTTTCTGACTCTCTAGCAATTGAATAAAACCTTCCCCTCCTTTTCTCTTACATAGTGGTTCTTTGCTCAGTCTCAATGGTGTCTGTAGCACTCCCAATGTAACATCTCCAGGCATCCTGAGTTATGACTTGTTATTCTCATTAGTAATGGTTGATATGGCACACAGAGTGGCTCCTCTTCAGGGAGTCCTTCACATGTTCATGTGGGGCTCTCTGTACTTTTACCAATGGCCAGCTCTCCATAAAGCAGGTGACTGTTGCCCACAGGGGTCATGACCTGCTCAGTGCAGTTGGCTTTGGTCTCGACCCTGCTGATGTTGACAGTTTTCGGAGTTTCAATGTTTGTGATGTGGTCCTTCCAACAGATCCTGATGGAACTGCAGTGGCTGACACACCAAGGGCTGGAGAAAAGGAAAGGGAAGGACAAACATACATTGACACAGACACCTTTCACAAACCCGCAACGCCCCAAAGGGCTTTACAGAAAACACATGATTTTTGAAATGTAGTCACTGCTGTTAAATAGTAAAAGAGTGTGGTGCTGGAAAAGCACAGCAGGTCAGGCAGCATCTGAGGAGCAGGAGAATCAATGATTCAGGCATAAGCCCTTCATCAGGAATGAATGGCTTAGGCCTGAAACGTCGACTCTTCTGCTCCTCGGATGCTGCTTGACCTGCTGTGCTTTTCCAGCACCACACTCTTTGAGTCTGACCCCCAGCATCTGTAGTCTCACTTAAGAAATAGGCTTAGGAGTTAGTTCCTTCCCAAGGCCTGCTGCATTATACAATAAGGACAAGACTGAAATAATCATGGTCCAAGCTCTACTTTCCTGCTTGTCCCCCATACCCCTTCAACCTATTGTTGATAAAAACGTCCCTTCCCTTTCCCTAAACCCTTTCACATTTTTTCTTACCCGCTTCCTGTAGTGAGTGTAATGGGGTTAGCTAGCTAGATCTTATGGAATGTGATTCGGGCTGTTAATCTGGTCTAATCAGGGAGCCCTGGCTGACAGATCAAAAGGTGATTGTTGCCCTTTGATGTGAAGGGCCCTGCTTGTCACTGGCCACTCGGGTGTTTTATTTCTTCCTGGTGGTGGAAACTGAATAAAGATTCGTGCACCTTGTGTCTCTCACTGTATCTCACACCTGCACACACACATGGGTGCGGGGGAATAAATAAGCACTACCGCAATTAGGCGGTAGTGTGGGGGTAATAAAAAAAGAAAATAAAAACGAAACAAAAGGTGATTGTCAGAGATACTGCCACGTCGATTGCTGTCTCTGAATGAGGCAGCACTAAAGCCAAGGACTATCCAATTGTAAACGAAGGGTGTCTTGGTGATACCAGCTTCTGTGGAGTTATTTCAGTTCCTTTTTAAGAATAGTTGGGCTCTCAGTTCCCTCTATGATTTCTGCTGGGATATTTCTTGTCCTCCCAATCTCTCTTTTTACATTATGGTGATAATCTTAAGCCTACATGACTGTTTATTGAATCAGTCAGTGGGCAATAGTTTCTTTCAATTACTTTTTACTTTTCCCTAATTATTTTATCAAAACCTCTGATCATTTTGAGCAGCCTGTCAGATTTCCTTTTAACCAACTCTTTTCTCTCTGAAGACAGTCTCTTTTTTTAAAACATGGTGCAGATGAACATCTTCAACCTCGATTTAGTTTTAGTAAATTTCCTGCACCTTCTCTGGGACCTTATAAAGTGGGGTACCCTGAAACTGGACATGATCTAATGGCAGAGAGAAAGTGAGGACTGCAGATGCCGGAGAGTCAGCGTCAAGACGTGTGGGGCTGGAAAAGCACAGCAGGTCAGGCAGCATCCGAGGGGCAGGAGAGTCAATGTTTTAGGCATAAGGCCTTCATCAGGACTGTTGTGGGGGGGGGGGGGGGCATGGTGGTGGTGAGTGTGGAGGGAAACTGTTCTAACAACAGTCTAATCATCCCTCGTTCCTATAACCTACACTCAAGTATGTCCAACTGACTACGCTTCTGAGCATAAATACGCTTTGCACTTACAGTGCACATTTAGCACCAAAAATATATTACTACCCCAATTCACTGACCTATAGGGAAGAAATAAACCCCAGGTCAATGAAGGAAATAGGTGGAATGACCCAAAGGTTGATCAAAGGTATGCTGAAGAGCAAGAGGAGGGCAAGAGCAATTCAAGGAGAGAATTCTAGATTGTGATGCAACAGGAGATTAGGGCTGACGATATTGGAATAAAGACAGAAGGGAAAGAGACTTAGAAGGTGAGTGTGTGAAGAAAGGAAATTTTAGGGTGAGAAACTGAAGGGCTAGAGAACGTTTCAGTGATTGGGAGAGGACAGACTGTGTCCTTTCTCTTGTTCTTGTATTTGTGTTCACAACATGAGCTTAAACACTCAATTCTTGAACAGCACCAAGGATCAGGAATCAGGATAATGAGTGCAAGGTGTTTACTGATTATTAAAGACAAGTAAACAAATCTGCTTATTGCTCACATTTTTTAGGCGACTCTCCTCATTGAACCATCTTTTGCTCCTTTATTGATCAGGTTTGGGGTGGCATGGTGGCTCAGTGGTTTGCACTGCTGTCTCACAACGCCAGGGACCCAGGTTTGATTCCAGCCTCGGGCGACTTGTGGAGTTTGTACATTCTCCTTGTGTCTGAGTGCGTTTCCTCCGACAGTCCAAAGATATGCAAGGTTGGGTGGATTGGCCATGCTAACTTGCCCATAGTGTCCTGGGATATGCAGACTATATGGGTTAGCCATGGGAAATGCAGGGATAGAGTAGGGCAGGGCAGGGCAGAGGATCTGAGTGGGACACTTTTCAGAGGGTCATTGTAGTCTTGATGGGTTGAATGGCCTGCTTCTACATTGGAATGATTCTATCTCAGAAAGACACCATACCTTTAAGGCAGCTAGATGGCTATGAAACATGTTTTAGAATAAAATCCGTACAGTGTGGAAACAGGCCATTTTGGCCCAACAAGTCCACACCGGCCCTCCGAAGAGTATCCCACCCAGACCCATTCCCCTACCCTATTACTCTACAGTTCCCCTGACTAATGCAGCTAACCTGCACATCCCTGAACACTATGGGCAATTTAACATGACCTCTGGTGCCGTACCCTTGTTCATTTCGGCAGTAGCCAGGCAGTGTGCTAGCAAGTCATTCAGTTAACTGTAATATGATGTTATGCTTACCTAAGCAAACATAGCATCTGGACTATACTTAAGTCTGAGATGCCATATTAGTGTACAAAGTTAGTTGCTAATAAGCTTCCAGATGTCTGACTCAATTTGAACTAAACTCTTGTTACCTGTGATAGTAAGGGCTCTTGTGGCACATGGTAGTGTTGCTACTTCTGAGCCAGAACATCAAGATTCAAGTCCCAACCGCTCTACACAGGCTAACGTATAGAAAACCACAAAGCACTATCACCTCTCATAGTCATGATTTTTTTAAATAATGAAAAATAATATGAATGAAATTTGCTTTAAAACTTTTTTTCACTTTCCTCGAAACTTCTATCACACCTGAATCATTTCATTGGAGATGCTGTCAAAAAGGTCTCAAAATGTGATTTAGGGGCTCAATTTTTAAAATCGCAATAATATTCTTTTTGGTGCAGTTACATCGAAACATAAGAAAATGAGTAGGTATATGCCGTTTGGCCCATCAAACCTACTGTGCCAATCAACTAGATCATGGGTGACCTTCTATTCCAATCCTTTTGCCCATTCCATCCCCAAATCTCTTGATACTTTTAGGATCTAGAAACCTATCAGTCTCTGTCCTGTATATAAGTTAATCCTTGTCTGCTTCCAGCACCAGTGCACAGCAGCAGCAGTGTGTACCATCTGAAAGGTGCATGACATCAACTCACCCAGGCTCCTTCGAGATCACATTCTCCCAGCTCCAAGGAAAAGGACCTCAGATGCACAGAACACCACCATCTGGAAGTTTCCCTCCAGGTCACCAACCATCCTGCCTTTACTTCACTTTTACTGGGTTAAACTCCCCGACTAACAGCACTGTGGGTGTCCCTACAGCACGGGACTTACAGTGCCTCAAGCTCAACACCACATTCTCCAGGGTAATTAGGAATGAGAATAAATGCTTGCCACCCATATTGAATAACAGAATAAAATTATACTGAGCTTTTATTATTCTATTATTCATTTGAAATGTCTTTGACAGCTGATCTTTGCATTTTGTAATTGAAAATTTTTTGTCTTTCAGTTTTCAGTGTTAGTCGTATCGCGAATGCTTGATGATTTCAGTAAGATTTGGACAGCATAAAGATCAATGATGAATTCATTTGACAATACCATCTCATACGCCTCTGTCATTGGCCTTGCTTACAACAGCAACACAAGCTGCCACATTGATGCTGAATTCAGATACATACTGTTTCCTATTGTCTACAGTCTCGTCTTCGTCCTAGGACTCATTGGGAACTGCTATGTGCTGTGGGTGTTTAAACGGCTATCTCCTGCGAACAGCATGACTGAGATTAAAATCTTCATGGTGAATCTGAGTGTGGCTGATCTACTGTTTATCTTGACGCTTCCTTTTTGGGTAGTGTACTACAGTACTAAAGGACACTGGATCTTTAGAGAGATCCCCTGTAGAGTGGCTGGCTGTCTATTTTTTATCAATACCTACTGCTCCATTGCGTTTCTAGCAGTGATCAGTTATAACAGATACTGCGCTGTGGCACACCCCATCGAGACAGTTCAGAAAAATGGCAGGAAGAGAGGCATTATTATATCAACAATTATCTGGACTGTAATCATTGTCAGTGCAGCCCCCTTCCTTTTCCAAGATGGAACCAACAATGTTAATGGTGTCATTCGTTGTTTCGAAGGATATGACAAGAATTCAGCCTTGCCCGTGGTCATCATCCACTTTATCTTGATTGGAGCTTTCTTCATTGCCTTTCTTATAATAATCACCTGCAACTTGCTCATCCTAAACCTGCTATCGACAAAAGCAGCCCAGCCGAGCAGGAGTGAGAAGGTGAAGAAGCAAGCTTTCCGCATGGTGTGTGCTGTCATCACCGTGTTCTGCATCTGCTTTCTCCCCCATCATCTGGTCCACGGCCCCTGGACCCTCACCGTCCTGGGACTGTGGCGGGTAGAGGACTGTGTGTTCAGACGGGCAGTGAACGATGCACATCAGATCACGCTGTGTTTGATGGGTCTGAACTGCACACTGGATCCTATCATATATTGCTTTCTGACCAAGAAATTCAGGAGATTTTTGACACAACGTCTAAGTAAATGGAAAAGTACCAGGAAGAGCATTAGGACCATTTCCACAGAAACCAATATAGATGGAGACATAGCTTTACATAACACGTACAACTCATGAAATGTTGTCACAAAAACAGAAATTGCTGGAGAGACTCAGCAGGTCTGGCAGCGTCTGTGGAGAGAAATCAGTTAACTTTTTGGGTACAGTGACCCTTCTTCAGAACATAAAATGTAGTTATTGATAGGAGCAAGATAATGTTGACTGTACTTGACTTGTTGCACTTGTTTATTGTTATTTTTTGATATCACTGTTGGTAAAGATGTGCATCATATTGTTTAATATAATGAGATAACGTCACACAATGGGTAACATATTCAATATGGTTTTTGTAACTCTGCATTTTAGCTTTCAACAACAACAATGCGCATTTGCATAGCACCTTTGCAAGGTGTTTTACAGAGAGGTAGAAAAGGGACGATATGGATGGACAATTTAAGAGTAGTTTCTAAAACCTTGTTCAATCAGATGGATTTTGAGAACCTTTTCAAAGACAGAAAGGAATGTAGAGAGTTTCAAGATTCCAGGGAGAGGGAGAAACGATAGCATCACTGCGTCTGAACCCTCTATAGCTGAGATAAAGGGAAAGACAGGTTAACAAAAGGCAAGAGTCAAAGGAGCAAAAGGTGTAAGTGGGGGGGAATGTGAAAATAAAGCAGAAAGAGACGGTGTTGGAGAGGATGGTGGAATTTGAAGATGAGGATAATTTATTGAATGCAGCGCACCAGAGGACAGGAAATCAATGTCTGCAAATGTAACGTAATATATATCAATGTACAAGTAGTTTAGTTTCAAACAGGGAATTTGTTTGAAAGGCAAGAGGCCAGTAAAGAGATCATGGAGAAATGAAGTCTGGAGATAACAAAAATGTGGAGAAGAATTAGTCAGGTGGTGGGTGGTGGGGGGGGGGGCATTGAAGTAGGCTGGGGAAGTGATGGGCAATGTTGCAGTGATAGGAATGCTTGTTCCTGAGGTAAGGTGCTGATTGGGTTCAGTTGTGATAACACTGATCTGCAAAGAATGACTACTTGAGCCTGACAAATGTAAAAGGTAGCCAACTGAGAAGATGTGTCCAAAATTCATTGCACCATACATTTGCCAGGAAACTTTCAGAAGACGATGTAAGAGAACCAACGGGAGGGAAGTGAAAGAATTGCTCACTGTTCGACTGAATTGTTATTTCGCACCCCAAAACAGCACTTGATTGTAGCATTCTGAAAAATAAACTGGCAGATCAATGGTTAAAGATATTATGTTTGCATGCCTTTTTTTAACTTATGCCAGTCTGGGTATATTTAATTCCGATGTTTCACCCTGCTACCTATACGTGCTGTCTGGCCTCAAAAATTATTTTCGTATAACTATTACGGTGTAGCCAAAATTATTAACCTCCTTTTACACTATATCCTTCAGGTGGAGTCTTGTTTTTCTTTGAGAATGTTTGGAAGGGGTCTAATAAATGAGTGGTATTTCCACTCAGGAACAGGACATCCTTTCTGTCACAATTATATTCTTCTCAGCTCATTGCCTTTGCATTCACCAGTTTTTTTTGAGCAAACTGGAGGTTCTGCACCTCTTCCCTGAAATAACTCCATAAAGATGGGTATCCTGTCACCAAGTGGCGCTTTATTTACACATGAAGAGTCCTAGACTATAGTACCGCCTCATACAGAGTCAGGAACCAGAGTATCAGTATCCCTGAAACTCCACCTTTTTTATGTCAGCCAAAGCTCCCTGACTGGAACTAGGTTAAGAGCCCCAATCAGGGAACTCAAATTCTTTGAGGTGCAGCTGGCTGACCTTGCTGTAAACACTATCCTCCCAAAAAGGACCTTCCAGTCTCCAACTTCAGGATGCCATGTTTAAAAAGGCACCCAGAGAACACTTTACTCCCTGCAACTCTCGAGCATTATTTACTCTCTGTTCATGACCCCCATCCAGGCCTGGAGATATAACAGTACCGCACAGTACAGGCCCTTCGGTCCTTGATTTTGTGCCAACCTTTTATCTTACTCTAAGATCAAACTAACTTACATACCCTTCATTTTACTATCACCCATGTGCCTATCCAAGAGTCGCTTAAATGACCCTAATGTATCTGGTTCTACTACCACTGCTGGCAGTTCATTCCACACTCTATGTAAAAGAACCTCCCTCTGATATCTCCCCAAAACCTTCCTCCAGTCACCTTAAAATTATGCCCCCTCATAATAGCCATTTCTGCCCTGGGAATAAGTGGCTGGCTATTCACTCTTTCTATGCTTCTCAACACCTTAAAGACCTCTATCAAGTCACCTCTCATCCTTCTTCACTCCAATGAGAAAAGCCCTAGCTCTCTCAACCTTACTATGTAAGACGTGCCCTCCAGTCCAGGCAGCAGCCTGATAAATCTCCTCTGCACCCTCTCTCAAGCTTCTACAACGTTTCCTATAATAAGGTGCCCAGAACTGAACACAATATTCCAAATGCGGTCTAATCAGGGCTTTATAGGGCTGCAGCATGTCAGAGATGTGGAAAAAAGCAGTGTGAGCTTTCACAATATGTTCTGAAGGCTGTCCAGGAGAGACAGAAGTTTTTTTTTCCCTGGGGATGGCAGAAGGAGCTCCTCCTGACGAATGAAGGCTATGCTGGTCAGTGCCCATGGACATCGCTGGGTAACTATCAATGTTTCATAGCTCTATTTTAATAGTTAGCATTGGAATATTGCCACTGCAGAGGACTCTAACACGCAAGATTCTGTGCCAGGCATCTCCATCAGACACCTAGTGCAGTCCATGCCCGTCACTTCCTTACAGCGACCAATGTAGCACTGCTGATATCACACACATCTGCCAGGTTTCACTCGGAAAACAGAAAATGTTAGACATCTTTTACTCCATCAGCTCACTGACCTTTCATCATGAGGAGAATGTACTCATCAGAGAACTTACCACCAAAAGTTGGCATGGGACAGGGTGACAACCACAAGAACACCTCTCAGGTCGCCCAGGCATACACATATGATAGGCTGTTTCTTCGGTTTTCATCAACTGTAGCTCTTTGATGACACTGCAATTCTCAACATCTGTTGGATAAAGCTCTCTGATGACACTGTAATAGAAACAAAAAGCTCATAAATCCAGTGCTGTCGCTATAGCTATTACTGTTTTTCCATATTAGGTTTTGATACCGCCTTCACCAAATCACTGAAGCTGTCTGATTTATCTTATTATCTTCAGGGTTCCAGCCAGACAGCTTTCTCTTGAAGTCAGCTGATCAAAATCATTGGCTGGAAAGATGTTGGCTAATAAATATTTTCAGTAACAGTAATGGGAGCTTCAAGAGCTTAAATAAATAAATACTTAAATTAATCATTTAATTAATTAAGCTGCCAATCAGGCATATATTCACATAAACCCTGTATCCAGAAAAACAATGCTTGGATTTCATATAGTCCAAGCCTTATGACATTTAATGACTAATAGCCTTAAGGTCATGGTTGATGTACTGACGATAGATCAAAATGAACAGATTGCCATATTACTTAGAGATTAATTATTGTTCTTGGAAATTTGCTCAGCAATGTATCTCCTATCATTGTGTGGCAATCAGATGATTATGTGAGAGAGAAATGTCAGAAAACATCTAAATATTGAACTCATTTGAAATAATATTTACTTATGATGTAGGAATTCAAATATGGCAGATGCCTTTCAAAACTTTCATAAAGGGCTGGATTCATATGGAGCATGTTGTTTTCCATCACCTCTCAATTTGTTTTATGGTATCGATAACGATTGACATTTAAATATACACATTTAGCTCTTTATTTCCACTTCCAGGGTCAGATTGCTGGGCTGATCTCATCTTTCACCCAGAACCCTGCACTGTCCCTGGGTTTCCCTGTGAATCTGCTCTGTCACTCCGCTCTGAGTTACCACTGGCCCCATGTAATAAAGTGTGGGGTACACTGTAATGAATGAATAAAGACATCTGAGGGGAGATGGTGATGTAGTCAAAATGTTGCTGCACTAATACTCCAGAGTCCCAGGCTAATGCTGTACGGACATGGCTTTTAATCCCACTGTGAGTTCAAATCCCAACAAATTCACCACCTCAGCATTTGAATCCAATAACATTTGGAATTAATAGTTAGCCTAATGTTGACCATGTAAACATTATTGTGAAAACTTGTTTAGTTCTCTCAGAAATATGTCACCTTTAACCTGTCAATGTGATGATGGTCTGATCATCTGCTCCTTAGCCCATTGGTGGACAGATATATGATTTAAGATAAAGGCGGGCCATTCCCTGAACACTACATTCTGGACTCCAGAGATTCTGCCACTTGGTCAAGCTAACCGAGCACACAACTGAAATCTCAGAGACATGAAGACGAAGAAATGAGCAGGCGAGTGGAACTAAAGGATTGGGTGTGAGATCAGCAATTTATCGCAGTGAGTGATCGAAATAACACCAGTGGGTTGGACTGCTGGATGCATCGGACCACAGTGGAATGAGCAGAGAGTGCTTGCACGTGTCCTTTGGAGAAGGGTCTACATGTCAACTCCAGACCCATAGCAATGTGGTCCACTCTTAACTGCCCTCTCAAATGATCTGGAAAATCAATTAGTTCAAGGGATGAGCATCAAATACTGTGCTGGCCAGTGGAGCCCACATCCCATAAAAGAATAAAAAAATTCTGTGAGATCCAAATTTCCTACTGTTAATTATGACTTAATGTGTTAGAGTTGCAAAGGTGTATTCTTATGTTCTCTTCAGATAGAAATTCAAATTTATTGAAGAAAACTTCCCTATGAGAGACCATTTACTCTGATTAATTAAAGTTCACGTGCTTGGGTACAAATTTGAGTTTGTGTCCACATTTGATATAAATATTTTCCTGGTCCTAGTGGATTTACCCTAGAAATTAAATCTTAGTGACTATATGGATTTAATAGCTAAATTATATTGCCAATTCCCATCAGGGCATTGAGATCAATCAAACTTCTGTTTGTTTTTCTGTGGTCAATAGGCACACCTGTGAAATGTGCTTTACTCAGAGGGTAGTAGGGGTGTGAAATGCACAGCCTACAACAGTTGTAGACTCGCCAACATTAAGGGTATTTAAATGGGCATTGGATAAACATATGAATGATAATAGAATAGCGTAGGGCTTTAGATTGGTTTCACAGGTTGGCACAACATTGAGGGCCAAAGGGCCTGTACTGCGCTGTAATATTCTATGTGGCTTTGGGGTGGTGCTTTTGAAGGTGCTGTAGGACCGTTTACTCACATTGGAAAAGCATCCCACTTTCTCATTAGAAATGTTGAGTTTGGAGCATGTCTACATTTTATCAAAGAACTTTGATTAATTCTGACTGAGCTGAACATCATGGAGGCCCAGCCCTGTCCAAACAGCACACCGTTCCCAGGTGGGCATGCCTGAGCATCCCAAGGCTGCAATTAATGGGAAGGCCTCTGTGGGAGGAATGATGAGCATGCAGATGCAGGAGCAGTGATTACAGCGTGACACCATTACTCAGCAATACAGGGGCTATAGTAGCTGCTGGTCACTGAGATTGTACGATTAATATGATCTCATAATTATACACACTGGACAGAAACAAGGCAGCATGAACCTCTGAGAGATTTGGCTAAATGAGGCTTCCTCTCCTTCTAATCAGCCACTTGTTTCAATCATTCACAAGACATCGATATCACTGGCTGGACCAACGTTTATGGCCTGTCCCTAGTTTCCCTTGAAAAGGTGGTGGTAAGATGCTTTCTTAGATTTCACAGACTCCCCACAGCATGGGAGCAGGCCATTCAGCCCATACCAACCCACTTGAAGAGCGTCCCAGCCAGACCCACTCCGCCCCTGTAACCCTGCATTTCCATCCAGATATAATGGGCAATTTAGCATAGTCAAGCCACCTAGTCTGCATGTCTTTGGACTGTGGGAGGAAACCCATACAGATACAGGGAGAATGTGCAAGTGCCACATAGACAGTTGTCTGAGGGTGGAATCAAACCAAGGTCTCTGAATCTATCAGGCAGCAGTGCTAACCGCTGAGCCACTGTGCTGCAGTTAGACCCTCAATACCATGAAGGAGGGAATTCGGCATTTTGACTCAGCCATGTTGAAGAAATACTGATGTATTTCCGAGTCAGGACAGTGAGCAGCTTGCAGGTTCTTACTCCCAGAATAGGAGTCATAACATCCCTGGAAACAGGCCCTTCGGCCCAACAAGCTTTTTTTTTTCGATTAGATTACTTACAGTGTGGAAACAGGCCCTTCGGCCCAACAAGTCCACACCGACCTGCCGAAGCGCAACCCACAGACCCATTGCCCTACATTTACCCCTGCACCTAACACTACAGGCAATTTAGCATGGCCAATTCACCTGACCTGCACATTTTTGGACGGTGGGAGGAAACCAGAGCACCCGGAGGAAACCCACGCAGACACAGGGAGAATGTGCAAACTCCACACAGTCAGTCGCCTGAGGCTGGAATCGAACCCGGGTCTCTGGTGCTGTGAGGCAGTAGTGCTAACCACTGTGCCACCGTGCCATCCCTGACCCTCCAAGGAGTAACCCACCCAGACCCATTCCCCTACATTTAACCCCTGACTAATGCACCCAACCTACGCATCCCTGAACACTGGGCAATTTAGCTTGGCCAATTCACCCTAACCTGCACAACTTTGGACTGTGGGACGAAGCCGGAGGACCCAGAGCAAATCCATGCAGATACGGAAACTCCACACAGAACCTGGGTCCCTGGGCTATGAGGCAGCAGTGCTAACCACTGAGTCACCGTGTCACTGAAACAATGCTCTATGGATCACCTCATTGAAGTAAGATGCTCTTTGATAAGCGATTGCAAAGTAAATCTAATGGATCTCCTGGGATCTAATTTAAAGGGGAAAGGCTGCTCCTGCTGCTCCCAAATTGGCAGGTGAACGATCACACCTTACTTTCAGCAGTCCCCTGGTCTCAGATCCACAGTTACCTGATAGGTAGCTGTGGATATACAAATGCAGGAATGGGCCCGACTTTCCCATTCTGCTCATTCATGGGTCCTTACATCATCATGGACTATATTGTGCTATCATACTGTCAACACAGCCCCTGTCAACTGAATCACTTCACGTGTAAGTCCCTTGATGGAAAGAAGTGAAGTGAACCTGTTGGACAGATGTTGGATGAGGATTTTGATGGATCATTCCACACTATACAAAAAGTTGGCCATGTCCGATGTTAAGCTGATAAATGGTTTGTGACTGTTAGAATGAGGCCGACATCAAATAAAGGCATCAGATGGACACCGGCGCTATAAACAATGTCATGAGCTTTGCAGACCTCTGGCTCAAAATGGTGACCCACAAATAGGGCCATTGAAGGCAAGAGTGAGGCTCCATGTGGGACTGATCCTCATGCCAAGAGAACAAATGAAGCTGAAGAAAAATGAAGACATGCAGTTCCAGTTGGTAGATGTTAAGCAACATCAACTAATTGCAGTTGAAGTTGGGTTAAAACTTGGGCTAGTAATCTGACCCATGTATTTCACAGGCCCCTAAGCCTTTGGCTGCTGAGCAGATCCTAAATCAAAGCACAAAGATGGTTTCACAGCAGTTAGGAGTCTTCATAGCCAATGCTATATCAAAGTAGAAGAAAGTTTCACACTAATTTGGCATCTCCCATATTTGGGGTGGCATGGTGGTTAGCACTGCTGCCTCACAGTGCTAGGGACCCGGGTTTGATTCCAGCCTTGGGTGACTGTGTGGAGTTTGCAATGTTCTTCCTGAGTCGGTATGGGTTTCCTCCCACAGTCCAAAGATGAGCAGGTTAGGTGGATTGGTCGTGGGAAATGCAGGGTTACAGGGAAAAGGCAGGGGTCTGAATGGGGTGCTCCTTTTCTGAGGGTTGGTGTGGACTCAATGGGCTGAATGGCCTGCTTCCATACTTTAGGGATTCTATGAAAGTTCCAGACTGAAAGGTGAGAGAGTGCATGTTGTGATTGGATCATTGCCAGTCGGATCCCAATGACTATGAGATACTTATTTGGGGGTTGTTGGTGGGGTGGTGGGGGGGTGTGTGGGGGGAGGGGTGGGGAACTGGCTGACAGATAGAAACAGGAGATTCAGAATGCTATTTCAGATTGAGCTCTGAGCTGGCTGGGCAGAGCCCATGTACTGTGCACATAGAAATAAAGGGTGACTTGGTGACGGGATATCGGCCTCTGTGCGGTGATTTCAGTGCAATAGAGAAAGAAGACAGCATATCAAGATGATAACAGTTTCTACAACCTGAAATAGCAGCATGCTAGCTATGAAAAAAAACAGGAAAGCTGAAGGATAGTTCCAAATGGTCTCAGTAATGCTTGCAAAAGGTTTCTCTGCCCAGCGAAGGATGTTTGCAACAATTTGCCAACTTACTTGTCCTTACTCCCTTCAATTCAAAGGTCGCATTCCTGCAATAGGTAAAAGTAAGGTCATTAACGGTCCCAGTAGACAGAGCCGACAGGTGGTGTATTTAATCTGAGGGTCACTGCACCTCAGGTAAGGGGAGAGCTTGAGAAGGTGGGACCTTCATGGTAACCTTGGTGTGGCAGAAACAGAACCCACATTTTTGGTATCACTCTACGTTACAAACTCAGTCATCCAATCAACTGAGCGAATCAATCCTCACCTGTTATGCAATTGATGTTCAATGAAAGCAACACTTTTCCAATTACTTTCAAGATGCCATTTGGGACCCACAAGAGGTTTTGCATATCAAGGTGAGTTCTGGTGGATGCTGGCATTCAGTGGGCAACAGGAGCAATTGGTGGGATCAGTACCACAGGGAGTGGCCTCTATTTAAGCAGAGTGTCAGGGGACTACCCATTAACTGGTCACTAAAGGCCCTCAAATGACCCAAGGATTAGTAGGCTGGATGACTCCTGTCACACTGCTGATCAAATACCAGTGGAAACAGGTGAGTGACTGGCATGGTGTCCAAGGTGGATCACCCAATTTACACTGCCCAAACTGCCAGCAGACTCCCGGCTGAGGATGTGAAATTCTGACCCCCATGACCACATCAATTTCTGCACTATTTCTGCAGGGTGGCACATCATGTTACAAAGTTCCTCAGAAAACAGGATTTCCTGCAACTTTCCGCAAATGCTGTTCCCCTCTAGAAAATGTTGTGCAAGTCAGAAAAATGTAAATCAGAAATTGACCACAACTGTAGCTATGCAAACTTCTGGCATATCAGATAAGGATTCTACAAAAGGCAGCTGACTCTCTGTGGCCCACCTACACACTAAATCTTTGATATTTTTATTTCACAGTTTTATTGTGGTTTAAGACATGTGGTTGTTCTGAGATGATCTGTTCTGTCTCATTTTGGGCAACCATTTGATGTGCATGGAAATGACCAAGTGCTGTTATTTCATGAAACTGTACTGCATTTTTTAAATCATTTGACATGGGCATTACTGACTGGCCAACATTTTTTGCCTGTCCCTTATTGCCATTGAGAAGGTGGTGATGAGCTGCCTTCTTAAACTGCTGCTGTGTAGGTGCTGTAGGTATACTCACAATGCTGGTAGAGAGGGACTTCCATGATTTTGACTTAGTGACAGTAAAAAAAATGACTTGGATGGGAATTTGCAGGTGATGGTGCTCTCCTGTGTCTGTTGCTCTTGTCCTTCTACATTCGTTGTGGCCATGGGTTTGAAAGTTGCTGTCTAAGGAGCTTTGGTGAATTTCTGCAGTGCATTGAGCATCGGTGGTGGAGGAACCGGAAGATGTCAAGAGATAACCACTATAATTAGGTTGTACAGCATTTAATTACTTGTTACTTTGGTTAGACCCTCATCTTGCAACTCTGATGCCTACTCATGTCATTCCACTCATTTGGTTTGTCTCTTGCACAATCTTATTTTTGATTATTTGTTATTATCTCTCTGCCTTAATCATTTCTCTTCACACAGAGGGTGGTACACGTTTGGAATGAGCTGCCAGAGAAAGTGGTGGAGGCTGGTACAATTCCAACATTTAAAAAGCATCTGGATGGGTACATGAATAGGAAGGGTTTTGAGGGATATGGGCCAAATACTGGCAAATGGGACTCGATTAGGTTAGGATATCTGGACAGCATGGACTAGTTGGACCAAAAGATTTGTTTTGTGCTGTACATCTCTATGACTCTATGACTTTAACTGATTCATAGGTCATCCCTTCAGTTGTTATTCAGCTGTTAACCCTTTGCTTACACCATTTGTTACTCTTGACCATCTGCAAAGACTTGTTATTCAGCCTGTTGACACTCTGCACATACTATATTTACCCATCTGTTGACACTCTTAATTACCTGGTATTATCTTGCCATTACCTCTCTGCCTATACATTCTGTGACTCTGCACTTCCCTCCACTTCATCTAATGAAGGAGCAGAGCTACAAAAGCTTATGATTTCAAATAAACCTGTTGGATTATGTCATTCCTAAGAAAGCGCTTATGCCCAAAATGTCGATTCTCCTACTCCTCGGACGCTGCCTGACCTGTATGCTTTTCTTGCAGCACACTCTCGACTCTGTTGAACTGTAACCTGGTCTGTTGTGTGACTTCTGATTTTGTCCACCCCAGTCGAACACTGGCATCTCCAAATCACAGATTCAAAATAGTCTAATCTTTGGTTGGATCCACAACATAGGAAACTGTCCTGCGTACACTGCATGAATGCTTCCTCATGGCTTCCTCTCCCAATCTGACTATTCCAACCTACATGAAGATTAAGATCACTCATGATTAATGTACTGCCTTTTTTACATGCCTTCATTATCTCCTGATTTATTCTCAGTCTTACAGTCTGGATGCTGTTCGGGAGCCTTTAGACTACTCTACCAATGGCTTCTTCCCCTTGCTATTTCTTACCTCCATCCATATGGATTCTATATTTTCTGATCTAAGGTTTTTTTGGCTAATGTATGCATTCCATTCTGTACTAACAAAGCTACCCCACCACCCTCTCCTTCCTGCCTGTCCTTTCAAAAAGTCATTTACCTCTGAGTATTTACTTCCCTGTAGGCATATCTCTGTAATGGTTACAATGGCTTGCCCACACTGTTCCACCACCTCAAATTGACATTGGTAACATTAAAATAACTTCAGTTAGTAATAATAATAAAATTACTTCTTTGAAAAGGTGCTATTGAGGAAAAGAATCATTCTTTGTTCTGACAACAAAAGTTTATTTCTCGGCTTCACTGATATAAGCCCCCCATTCCTCTAAAATGTAGCCTTAAGTTCAAAGGCTAAGGTTAGCATTTTTATGGGGAGAAGGGATCTATATTACTTCCAAAAGATGTCATGTGATAAGAAGGGCAGTGATTCCTGGTCACTCATGTGATGGACTGAAGTTTGAGCCTCAATGATTACCGTCCACAGCTCCAGACTACAACATGCCCTACAGTAACTCTCTTTCAATAGCATCTTCCAAACCCCTGACTACCTCCATCTAGGAGGACAAGGGTAGTAGGTACATTGAAACACCACCATCTGCACAAATCCATCCCCCAAGCCAATTACCATCCTGGCTTGGAAATGAATCACTTATCCTTCAGTATTTAACACCAACCTTAACCCTACTGCAGTATCCTGGAACACCCAACCTAACAGCAGTGTTCCAACAGCCCTCAGACTTCAGTGGTTGAAGAAAGTGGCTCATCATCATCTTCTCAAGGTGAAATAGGGATGGAGAATAAACAATGGCTCAGCCAGCGATGTCCCTGCCCTGTGGAAGAATATAGAAAGAAAGATGAATGTAAAAGTAACTATAACCATTGCACGCCCAGCTTCCTAAGTGGTTTGCGACACAGTGGGTTTTCTCATCTCAAACCTGCCTCACTATGTATCCCACCACTATGGTGCCCCTCTCATCCAATGCTTGCCTGATTTTCTCTGTCTCTGCAGCCAGAAGGTTGCTCCACTACCAGGATAAACCAAGATCCCTGGCATCGGTGCCATCTTAGAAACCCAAACCATACACCCAGTCAAGCATTGGCAGTCTGGAGTTACCCTTCACCATCAACGTAGAGCCACCAGCAACTACAAACCCAAGCTTCTCATGGCACAGTGATATCATGCCCAACACTCATACACATACAACTTCACATTCCTGCAGTTAACACTGTTTAAGCACCTGGCCATACAGCTCAACTCTCTGTAGTCATATCCCATTTTATAACCATGGCGTAATCACTGCTAATCTTTCCCATGTGCTCATTGTAGTTTGTCATACTGCTTTTGTTCAATGTTGCACCTTCATGTACATGGAAGACTCAGTCACCTCAAATAATTCACTTTTATTAACAAACATCAAAATCAAAGAGAAATCAGGCAAAGAGAAGCTGCTTATTTCTCTGGAACACAAACAAACTGGTACGCCGAGCACCAATAATTCTACAGTCAACGTGTCATCTCAGTATCCATTTCTCATCTGCTGGAACCGGGTGCCAATTAATTCCTGTCTGACCTGCATCACCTGACACAGTGAGGCCCTATCATGTTCCTCCCACTTGATAGGTCTCGGGCTCTTTTAACTGCAGCGTCGAGGCTGAGGGGTCACCTGATAAAACTATGAGGGACGTGTTTAGGGTGAGTAGGCAACATCTTTTTCCCAGAGTCTAAAATAGAAGGCATGGGTTTAAAGTGACAGGGGAAAGATTTAAAAGGGATCTAAAGTGCGCATATGGAATGAGCTGCCAGAGGCTGGTACAATTACGGCATTGAAAAATGATTTGGAAGTGCCACTGTTGGAATGGGGTGGACAAGGTCAGAAATCACACTGTCTAACACTCTTGGTGACCTGCAGAGGCATATTATTCGACACTGCATTCGCACCAATTGTACGATCTTTTGATCTTTTTTGCCCTTGCTCTGTCTGCCAATAAACTCTGCGTCTGTGTGCTCTTCTCTCTCACTGCACCTGACGAAGGGGCGAAGTTCCGCAATCTTGTGGTTTCATTTAAACCCGTTGGACTATAACCTGGTGTCATGTAACTTCTAATATTTAAAAAGGCACCTGTATGGGTATATGAATTGGAAGGGGTTTAGAGGGATATGGGCCACATGCTGGCAAATGGGGCTAGATTAATTTAGGATATCTGGTCGGCATGGATGGGTTGGACCAAAGGGCCTATTTCTGTGCAATGTGACTCGATGACACGTATTCCTCATTCACCTGCTGCTTCTGTTCTCCCAGTTCATCAGGATCCAGCACATACCCCCATTGCCTGCTCTAGCCATGCAGTGCGCAGTAGGCTAGGATTCTACAACATGTGCATCAAATGCCAGCATCCCTGGATGGGTGTTGCGTGCAGCCACTGCCCATGGGATGTGCTCCGAGATGGTGCTTGGTGTCCAAGAAGGAGGTCCAGACGATCAGGGAGTGAGCTGGAGTTGCCAGGTACCCATGTCAGGAATTCTCAGTGTCTAGTTTCGATCTGGTGGGAGATGGCATGGGGACCTCCACATTAACTAGGTGAGATGAGACAATAATGATGATGGTATTGAGCGATAATGCCTATTAAGGGGCCTCTCATTATTTGCTAGTGAGGATCTTGTCTCCAAGTCCAGGACTTATTTGGAAACTTGTAACTTCTGACTCCCAACATCAAGAAAGATCTCTCTCCACCTCTCACACAATTCACCCTAATATCCCACCATTGCCCATGTTGCTGAGGTTCTGGGGAAGTTTGGGCAAAAGTGTATGTATAATATTTGGGCCAGTATCTATTTGCTTGCTTCTGTACCATGAGTGAGTTGTTCCTCCTCTTGGCTTCTGGTCTACATTTCCAATTGGTGGAAAGCTTTTTTCCACATTCTGGGTCAGATCGCCGGCTGTATAATTTCCATGTAAAAGGATTTATTGTCCTACAGTGTTTAGAGTTGAGAACATTTTGGAGCAAATGAATTGAGTGATTTTTCTAGTTGTGTGAGCTTTTGTAGTTTAGAGATCCAGTGATTTGCAGAAATGAAACAAGCAGTTATCTTATTGAGTTGCAAGTGAAAGGATGTGGATTGACATTGTGTAAGAGACCCTTAAAGCAATAAGATCCTCTAATGGTAAGTAGAATTGTAATTCCAATTTTTATTTGTTCATAGGGTCTGGGCATCACTGGCTGGGCCAATGTTTATTGCCCGTTCCCTAACAGCCTGGTGAAGGTGGAGGTGAGCTGCCTTCATTCATTCTGGTCTACGCACAATACAGACATGGAGGGAGTTCCTGGATTTTGACCCAGCAACAAAAGGAACGGCAATATATTTCCAAGTCAGGATGGCGTGTGGCTTAGAATTTAGGATTCAGGTTTTATTGTCACATTTACTCAAGTACAGGGATATAGGAGTACAGTGAAAAATGCACAATGTCACCATTCCCAGCATCATCTTAGATACAAAGGTACTTAAGTACAAAAGCTTAGGTACAAATATAAAGAAATAGGTTAAGAACTTCATCACTACAGCTGTTGTTAGTCTGAAGTAGAAAAGTAAAGAAATGAATTTAAAAGTTAAGAATTACAGTCCTTTTGTAAGCCATGGGGCTGCAGAAGCCCAATGTTGGGCTTTTCCCCTGCACTGAGCTCACTCTTACCCTGCACTGGGCTCACTCTCCACCCGTGCTGGGCTCACTCTCCATCCCCCGCACTGGGCTCACTCTCCCCCCGGCACTGGGCTCACTCTCCCCTTGCACTGGGCTCACTCTCCCCTCGCACTGGGCTCACTCTCCCCCCCCTCCACCACGGCACTGGGCTCACTCTCCCTCCCCGCACTGGGATCACTCTCCCCTCGCACTGGGCTCACTCTCCCCTCGCACTGGGCTCACTCTCCCCCACTGCACTGGGCTCACTCTCCCCTCGCACTGGGCTCACTCTCCCCCCCCAGCGCTGGGCTCACTCTCCCTCCTGCACTGGGCTCACTCTCCCTCCTGCACTGGGCTCACTCTCCCCCCACACTGGGCTCGCTCTCCCCCCTGCACTCGGCTCACTCTCCCCCTGCACTGGGCTCAGTCTCCCCCTGCACTGGGCTCACTCTCCCCCTGCACTGGGCTCACTCTCCCCCCACACTGGGCTCGCTCTCCCCCCTGCACTCGGCTCACTCTCCCCCTGCACTGGGCTCAGTCTCCCCCTGCACTGGGCTCACTCTCCCCCTGCACTGGGCTCAGTCTCCCCCTGCACTGGGCTCACTCTCCCCCTGCACTGGGCTCAGTCTCCCCCTGCACTGGGCTCACTCTCCCTCCCTACACTGAGCTCACTCTTCCCCCCCTGCACTAGGCTCACTCTCTCCCCCTCCGCTGGGCTCTCTCTCTCCCCCTGAGCTGGGCTCACTCTTCCCCCTCCCTGCACTGGGCTCAGTCTCCCCCTGCGCTGGGCTCACTCTCCCCCTGCACTGGGCTCAGTCTCCCCCTGCACTGGGCTCACTCTCCCCCTGCACTGAGCTCAGTCTCCCACTGCACTGGGCTCACTCTCCCCTCGCACTGGGCTCACTCTCCCACCCCAGCGCTGGGCTCACTCTCCCTCCTGCACTGGGCTCACTCTCCCTCCTGCACTGGGCTCACTCTCCCCTCGCTCTGGGCTCACTCTCCCCCCCCAGCACTGGGCTCACTCTCCCCCTGCACTGGGCTCACTCTCCCTCCTGCACTGGGCTCACTCTCCCTCCCTGCACTGGGCTCACTCTCCCCCCACACTGGGCTCGCTCTCCCCCCTGCACTCGGCTCACTCTCCCCCTGCACTGGGCTCAGTCTCCCCCTGCACTGGGCTCACTCTCCCCCTGCACTGGGCTCAGTCTCCCCCTGCACTGGGCTCACTCTCCCCCTGCACTGGGCTCAGTCTCCCCCTGCACTGGGCTCACTCTCCCTCCCTACACTGAGCTCACTCTCCCCCCCCTGCACTAGGCTCACTCTCTCCCCCTCCGCTGGGCTCTCTCTCTCCCCCTGAGCTGGGCTCACTCTTCCCCCTCCCTGCACTGGGCTCAGTCTCCCCCTGCGCTGGGCTCACTCTCCCCCTGCACTGGGCTCAGTCTCCCCCTGCACTGGGCTCACTCTCCCCCTGCACTGAGCTCAGTCTCCCCCTGCACTGGGCTCACTCTCCCTCCCAGCACTGGGCTCAGTCTCCCCCTGCACTGGGCTCACTCTCCCTCCCAGCACTGGGCTCAGTCTCCCCCTGCACTGGGCTCACTCTCTCCCCCTCCGCTGGGCTCTCTCTCTCCCCCTGCACTGAGCTCACTCCCCACCCCCCCACACCCCCACACGGGCTCACTCTTCCCCCCCGCACTGGGCTCACTCTCCCCCCCCTGCACTGGGCTCACTCTCCCTCCCTACATTGAGCTCACTCTCCCCCCCCTGCACTAGGCTCACACTACCCCCCCCCACCACCCCACCATGGGCTCACTCTTCCCCCCCGCACTGGGCTCACTCTCCCCCCCTGCACTGGGCTCACTCTCCCCCCCCTGCGCTGGGCTCACACTCCCCCCCCTGTGCTGGGCTCACTCTCCCTCCCCGCACTGGGCTCACTCTCCCCTCGCACTGGGCTCACTCTCCCCCCCCCCGCACTGGGCTCACTCTCCCCCCCAGCACTGGGCTCACTCTCCCTCCTGCACTGGGTTCACTCTCCCTCCCTGCACTGGGCTCACTCTCCCCCCCTGCACTGGGCTCACTCTCCCCCCCCCTGCACTGGGCTCACTCTCCCCCCCCTGCGCTGGGCTCACTCTCCCCCCCCTGCGCTGGGCACACTCTCCCCCTAGACTGGGCTCACTCTCCCCCTGCACTGGGCTCACTCTCCCTCCCTGCACTGGGTTCACTCTCCCCCCACACTGGGCCCACTCTCCCCTCCCTGCACTCGGCTCACTCTCCCCCTGCACTGGGCTCAGTCTCCCCCTGCATTGGGCTCAGTCTCCCCCTGCACTGGGCTCACTCTCACCCCATGCACTGGGCTCACTCTCCCTCCCCGCACTGGGCTCACTCTCCCCCTCCTGCACTGGGCTCACTCTCCCCCTCCTGCACTGGGCTCACTCTCCCCCTCCTGCACTGGGCTCACTCTCCCCCCATGCACTGGGCTCACTCTCCCCCTCCTGCACTGGGCTCACTGTCCCTCCCCGCACTGGGCTCACTCTCCCCCTCCTGCACTGGGCTCACTCTCCCCCTGCACTGGGCTCAGTCTCCCCCTGCACTGGGCTCACTCTCCCTCTGCACTGGGCTCACTCTCCCCCCGCACTGGGCTCAGTCTCCCTCCTGCACTGGGCTCACTCTCCCCCTGCACTGGGCTCACTCTCTCCCCCTCCGCTGGGCTCTCTCTCTCCCCCCGCACTGGGCTCATTCCTCCCCCCATGCACTGGGCTCACTCTCCCCCCCTGCACTGGGCTCACTCTCCCCCCCCTGCGCTGGGCTCACTCTCCCTCCCTACACTGAGCTCACTCTCCCCCCCCTGCACTAGGCTCACTCTCTCCCCCTCCGCTGGGCTCTCTCTCTCCCCCTGAGCTGGGCTCACTCTTCCCCCTCCCTGCACTGGGCTCAGTCTCCCCCTGCGCTGGGCTCACTCTCCCTCCCAGCACTGGGCTCAGTCTCCCCCTGCACTGGGCTCACTCTCCCTCCCAGCACTGGGCTCACTCTCCCCCTGCACTGGGCTGACTCTCCCTCCCCGCACTGGGATCACTCTCCCCTCGCACTCGGCTCACTCTCCCCTCGCACTGGGCTCACTCTCCCCCACTGTACTGGGCTCACTCTCCCCTCGCACTGGGCTCACTCTCCCCCCCCAGCGTTGGGCTCACTCTCCCTCCTGCACTGGGCTCACTCTCCCTCCTGCACTGGGCTCACTCTCCCCTCGCTCTGGGCTCACTCTCCCCCCCCAGCACTGGGCTCACTCTCCCCCTGCACTGGGCTCACTCTCCCTCCTGCACTGGGCTCACTCTCCCTCCCTGCACTGCGCTCACTCTCCCCCCACACTGGGCTCGCTCTCCCCCCTGCACTCGGCTCACTCTCCCCCTGCACTGGGCTCAGTCTCCCCCTGCACTGGGCTCACTCTCCCCCTGCACTGGGCTCAGTCTCCCCCTGCACTGGGCTCACTCTCCCCCTGCACTGGGCTCAGTCTCCCCCTGCACTGGGCTCACTCTCCCCCTGCACTGAGCTCAGTCTCCCCCTGCACTGGGCTCACTCTCCCTCCCAGCACTGGGCTCAGTCTCCCCCTGCACTGGGCTCAGTCTCCCCCTGCACTAGGCTCACTCTCTCCCCCTCCGCTGGGCTCTCTCTCTCCCCCTGAGCTGGGCTCACTCTTCCCCCTCCCTGCACTGGGCTCAGTCTCCCCCTGCGCTGGGCTCACTCTCCCCCTGCACTGGGCTCAGTCTCCCCCTGCACTGGGCTCACTCTCCCCCTGCACTGAGCTCAGTCTCCCCCTGCACTGGGCTCACTCTCCCTCCCAGCACTGGGCTCAGTCTCCCCCTGCACTGGGCTCACTCTCCCTCCCAGCACTGGGCTCAGTCTCCCCCTGCACTGGGCTCACTCTCTCCCCCTCCGCTGGGCTCTCTCTCTCTCCCCCTGCACTGAGCTCACTCCCCACCCCCCCACACCCCGACACGGGCTCACTCTTCCCCCCCGCACTGGGCTCACTCTCCCCCCCTTGCGCTGGGCTCACTCTCCCTCCCTACATTGAGCTCACTCTCCCCCCCCTGCACTGGGCTCACTCTCCCCCCCCCTGCGCTGGGCTCACTCTCCCTCCCTTCACTGAGCTCACTCTCCCCCCCCTGCACTAGGCTCACTCTCTCCCCCTCCGCTGGGCTCTCTCTCTCCCCCTGAGCTGGGCTCACTCTTCCCCCTCCCTGCACTGGGCTCAGTCTCCCCCTGCGCTGGGCTCACTCTCCCCCTGCACTGGGCTCAGTCTCCCCTGCACTGGGCTCACTCTCCCCCTGCACTGAGCTCAGTCTCCCCCTGCACTGGGCTCACTCTCCCTCCCAGCACTGGGCTCAGTCTCCCCCTGCACTGGGCTCACTCTCCCTCCCAGCACTGGGCTCACTCTCCCCCTGCACTGGGCTCACTCTCCCTCCCCGCACTGGGATCACTCTCCCCTCGCTCTGGGCTCACTCTCCCCCCCCAGCACTGGGCTCACTCTCCCCCTGCACTGGGCTCACTCTCCCTCCTGCACTGGGCTCACTCTCCCTCCCTGCACTGGGCTCACTCTCCCCCCACACTGGGCTCGCTCTCCCCCCTGCACTCGGCTCACTCTCCCCCTGCACTGGGCTCAGTCTCCCCCTGCACTGGGCTCACTCTCCCCCTGCACTGGGCTCAGTCTCCCCCTGCGCTGGGCTCACTCTCCCCCTGCACTGGGCTCAGTCTCCCCCTGCACTGGGCTCACTCTCCCCCTGCACTGAGCTCAATCTCCCCCTGTACTGGGCTCACTCTCCCTCCCAGCACTGGGCTCAGTCTCCCCCTGCACTGGGCTCACTCTCCCTCCCAGCACTGGGCTCACTCTCCCCCTGCACTGGGCTCACTCTCCCTCCCCGCACTGGGATCACTCTCCCCTCGCACTGGGCTCACTCTCCCCTCGCACTGGGCTCACTCTCCCCCACTGCACTGGGCTCACTCTCCCCTCGCACTGGGCTCACTCTCCCCCCCCAGCGCTGGGCTCACTCTCCCTCCTGCACTGGGCTCACTCTCCCTCCTGCACTGGGCTCACTCTCCCCTCGCTCTGGGCTCACTCTCCCCCCCCCAGCACTGGGCTCACTCTCCCCCTGCACTGGGCTCACTCTCCCTCCTGCACTGGGCTCACTCTCCCTCCCTGCACTGGGCTCACTCTCCCCCCACACTGGGCTCGCTCTCCCCCCTGCACTCGGCTCACTCTCCCCCTGCACTGGGCTCAGTCTCCCCCTGCACTGGGCTCACTCTCCCCCTGCACTGGGCTCAGTCTCCCCCTGCACTGGGCTCACTCTCCCCCTGCACTGGGCTCAGTCTCCCCCTGCACTGGGCTCACTCTCCCTCCCAGCACTGGGCTCAGTCTCCCCCTGCACTAGGCTCACTCTCTCCCCCTCCGCTGGGCTCTCTCTCTCCCCCTGAGCTGGGCTCACTCTTCCCCCTCCCTGCACTGGGCTCAGTCTCCCCCTGCGCTGGGCTCACTCTCCCCCTGCACTGGGCTCAGTCTCCCCCTGCATTGGGCTCAGTCTCCCCCTGCACTGGGCTCACTCTCCCCCCCTGCACTGGGCTCACTCTCCCCCTGCACTGGGCTCACTCTCCCCCCCCTGCACTGGGCTCACTCTCCCCCTGCACTGGGCTCACTCTCCCCCCCTGCACTGGGCTCACTCTCCCCCCCTGCACTGGGCTCACTCCCCCTCCTGCACTGGGCTCACTCTCCCCCTCCTGCACTGGGCTCACTCTCCCTCCCCGCGCTGGGCTCACTCTCCCCCTCCTGCACTGGGCTCACTCTCCCCCTCCTGCACTGGGCTCACTCTCCCCCTCCTGCACTGGGCTCACTCTCCCCCCATGCACTGGGCTCACTCTCCCCCTCCTGCACTGGGCTCACTCTCCCTCCCCGCACTGGGCTCACTCTCCCCCTCCTGCACTGGGCTCAGTCTCACCCTGCACTGGGCTCAGTCTCCCCCTGCACTGGGCTCACTCTCCCTCTGCACTGGGCTCACTCTCCCCCCGCACTGGCCTCAGTCTCCCTCCTGCACTGGGCTCACTCTCCCCCTGCACTGGGCTCACTCTCCCCCTGCACTGGGCTCACTCTCTCCCCCTCCGCTGAGCTCTCCCTCTCCCCCCGCACTGGGCTCATTCCTCCCCCCCGCACTGGGCTCACTCTCCCCCCCTGCACTGGGCTCACTCTCCCCCCCCTGCGCTGGGCTCACTCTCCCTCCCTACACTGAGCTCACTCTCCCCCCCCTGCACTAGGCTCACTCTCTCCCCCTCCGCTGGGCTCTCTCTCTCCCCCTGAGCTGGGCTCACTCTTCCCCCTCCCTGCACTGGGCTCAGTCTCCCCCTGCGCTGGGCTCACTCTCCCCCTGCACTGGGCTCAGTCTCCCCCTGCACTGGGCTCACTCTCCCCCTGCACTGAGCTCAGTCTCTCCCTGCACTGGGCTCACTCTCCCTCCCAGCACTGGGCTCAGTCTCCCCCTGCACTGGGCTCACTCTCCCTCCCAGCACTGGGCTCACTCTCCCCCTGCACTGGGCTCACTCTCCCTCCCCGCACTGGGATCACTCTCCCCTCGCACTGGGCTCACTCTCCCCTCGCACTGGGCTCACTCTCCCCCACTGCACTGGGCTCACTCTCCCCTCACACTGGGCTCACTCTCCCCCCCCAGCGCTGGGCTCACTCTCCCTCCTGCACTGGGCTCACTCTCCCTCCTGCACTGGGCTCACTCTCCCTCCCTGCACTGGGCTCACTCTCCCTCCCTGCACTGGGCTCACTCTCCCCCCCTGCACTGGGCTCACTCTCCCCCCCCTGCACTGGGCTCACTCTCCCCCCCCTGCGCTGGGCTCACTCTCCCCCCCCTGTGCTGGGCTCACTCTCCCTCCCCGCTGCTGGGCTCACTCTCCCCTCGCACTGGGCTCACTCTCCCCCCCCCCCCCCGCACTGGGCTCACACTCCCCCCCTGCACTGGGCTCACTCTCCCTCCTGCACTGGGCTCACTCTCCCTCCCTGCACTGGGCTCACTCTCCCCCCCTGCACTGGGCTCACTCTACCCCCCCTGCACTGGGCTCACTCTCCCCCCCCTGCGCTGGGCTCACTCTCCCCCCCTGCGCTGGGCACACTCTCCCCCTACACTGGGCTCACTCTCCCCCTGCACTGGGCTCACTCTCCCTCCCTGCACTGGGTTCACTCTCCCCCCACACTGGGCCCACTCTCCCCTCCCTGCACTCGGCTCACTCTCCCCCTGCACTGGGCTCAGTCTCCCCCTGCACTGGGCTCACTCTCCTCCTGCACTGGGCTCAGTCTCCCCCTGCATTGGGCTCATTTTCCCCCTGCACTGGGCTCACTATCCCCCTGCACTGGGCTCAGTCTCCCCCTGCACTGGGCTCAGTCTCCCCCCCCTGCACTGGGCTCACTCTCCCCCTGCACTGGGCTCACTCTCCCCCCCTGCACTGGGCTCACTCTCCCCCTGCACTGGGCTCACTCTCCCCCCCTGCACTGGGCTCACTCTCCCCCCCTGCACTGGGCTCACTCCCCCTCCTGTACTGGGCTCACTCTCCCCCTCCTGCACTGGGCTCACTCTCACCCCATGCACTGGGCTCACTCTCCCCCTCCTGCACTGGGCTCACTCTCCCTCCCCGCACTGGGCTCACTCTCCCCCTCCTGCACTGGGCTCACTCTCCCCCTCCTGCACTGGGCTCACTCTCCCCCTCCTGCACTGGGCTCACTCTCCCCCCATGCACTGGGCTCACTCTCCCCCTCCTGCACTGGGCTCACTCTCCCTCCCTGCACTGGGCTCACTCTCCCCCTCCTGCACTGGGCTCAGTCTCCCCCTGCACTGGGCACAGTCTCCCCCTGCACTGGGCTCAGTCTCCCCCTGCACTGGGCTCACTCTCCCTCTGCACTGGGCTCAGTCTCCCTCCTGCACTGGGCTCACTCTCCCCCTGCACTGGGCTCACTCTCCCCCTGCACTGGGCTCACTCTCTCCCCCTGCGCTGGGCTCTCTCTCTCCCCCCGCACTGGGCTCATTCCTCCCCCCATGCACTGGGCTCACTCTCCCCCTCCTGCACTGGGCTCACTCTCCCTCCCCGCACTGGGCTCACTCTCCCCCTCCTGCACTGGGCTCAGTCTCCCCCTGCACTGGGCACAGTCTCCCCCTGCACTGGGCTCAGTCTCCCCCTGCACTGGGCTCACTCTCCCTCTGCACTGGGCTCAGTCTCCCTCCTGCACTGGGCTCACTCTCCCCCTCCTGCACTGGGCTCACTCTCACCCCATGCACTGGGCTCACTCTCCCCCTCCTGCACTGGGCTCACTCTCCCTCCCCGCACTGGGCTCACTCTCCCCCTCCTGCACTGGGCTCACTCTCCCCCTCCTGCACTGGGCTCACTCTCCCCCTCCTGCACTGGGCTCACTCTCCCCCCATGCACTGGGCTCACTCTCCCCCTCCTGCACTGGGCTCACTCTCCCTCCCCGCACTGGGCTCACTCTCCCCCTCCTGCACTGGGCTCAGTCTCCCCCTGCACTGGGCACAGTCTCCCCCTGCACTGGGCTCAGTCTCCCCCTGCACTGGGCTCACTCTCCCCCTGCACTGGGCTCACTCTCTCCCCCTGCGCTGGGCTCTCTCTCTCCCCCTGCACTGGGCTCATTCCTCCCCCCCGCACTGGGCTCACTCTCCCCCCCTGCACTGGGCTCACTCTCCACCCCCTGCGCTGGGCTCACTCTCCCTCCCTACACTGAGCTCACTCTCCCCCCCCTGCACTAGGCTCACTCTCTCCCCCTCCGCTGGGCTCTCTCTCTCCCCCTGAGCTGGGCTCACTCTTCCCCCTCCCTGCACTGGGCTCAGTCTCCCCCTGCGCTGGGCTCACTCTCCCCCTGCACTGGGCTCAGTCTCCCCCTGCACTGGGCTCACTCTCCCCCTGCACTGAGCTCAGTCTCCCCCTGCACTGGGCTCACTCTCCCTCCCAGCACTGGGCTCAGTCTCCCCCTGCACTGGGCTCACTCTCCCTCCCAGCACTGGGCTCAGTCTCCCGCTGCACTGGGCTCACTCTCTCCCCCTCCGCTGGGCTCTCTCTCTCCCCCTGCACTGAGCTCACTCCCCACCCCCCCACACACCCACACGGGCTCACTCTTCCCCCCCGCCTTGGGCTCACTCTCCCCCCCCTGCACTGGGCTCACTCTCCCTCCCTACATTGAGCTCACTCTCCCCCCCCTGCACTAGGCTCACACTACCCCCCCCCCCCACCACCCCACCATGGGCTCAATCTTCCCCCCCGCACTGGGCTCACTCTCCCCCCCTGCACTTGGCTCACTCTCCCCCCCCTGCGTGGGGCTCACTCTCCCCCCCCTGTGCTGGGCTCACTCTCCCTCCCCGCACTGGGCTCACTCTCCCCGCGCACTGGGCTCACTCTCCCCCCTCCCGCACTGGGCTCACTCTCCCCCCCTGCACTGGGCTCACTCTCCCTCCTGCACTGGGCTCACTCTCCCTCCCTGCACTGGGCTCACTCTCCCCCCCTGCACTGGGCTCACTCTCCCCCCCCTGCACTGGGCTCACTCTCCCCCCCCTGCGCTGGGCTCACTCTCCCCCTGCACTGGGCTCACTCTCCCTCCCTGCACTGGGTTCACTCTCCCCCCACACTGGGCCCACTCTCCCCTCCCTGCACTCGGCTCACTCTCCCCCTGCACTGGGCTCAGTCTCCCCCTGCACTGGGCTCACTCTCCTCCTGCACTGGGCTCAGTCTCCCCCTGCATTGGGCTCAGTCTCCCCCTGCACTGGGCTCATTTTCCCCCTGCACTGGGCTCACTATCCCCCTGCACTGGGCTCAGTCTCCCCCTGCACTGGGCTCAGTCTCCCCCCCCTGCACTGGGCTCACTCTCCCCCTGCACTGGGCTCACTCTCCCCTTCCTGCACTGGGCTCACTCTCCCCCCCTGCACTGGGCTCACTCTCCCCCTGCACTGGGCTCAGTCTCCCCCCCTGCACTGGGCTCACTCTCCCCCCCTGCACTGGGCTCACTCTCCCCCTCCTGCACTGGGCTCACTCTCCCCCCATGCACTGGGCTCACTCTCCCCCTCCTGCACTGGGCTCACTCTCCCTCCCCGCACTGGGCTCACTCTCCCCCTCCTGCACTGGGCTCACTCTCCCCCTCCTGCACTGGGCTCACTCTCCCCCTCCTGCACTGGGCTCACTCTCCCCCCATGCACTGGGCTCACTCTCCCCCTCCTGCACTGGGCTCACTCTCCCTCCCCGCACTGGGCTCACTCTCCCCCTCCTGCACTGGGCTCAGTCTCCCCCTGCACTGGGCTCAGTCTCCCCCTGCACTGGGCTCAGTCTCCCCCTGCACTGGGCTCACTCTCCCTCTGCACTGGGCTCACTCTCCCCCCGCACTGGGCTCAGTCTCCCTCCTGCACTGGGCTCACTCTCCCCCTGCACTGGGCTCACTCTCCCCCTGCACTGGGCTTATTTCCCCCCCCTGCACTGGGCTCACTCTCCCCCCCCTGCGCTGGGCTCACTCTCCCCCTGCACTGGGCTCACTCTCCCTCCCTGCACTGGGTTCACTCTCCCCCCACACTGGGCCCACTCTCCCCTCCCTGCACTCGGCTCACTCTCCCCCTGCACTGGGCTCAGTCTCCCCCTGCACTGGGCTCACTCTCCTCCTGCACTGGGCTCAGTCTCCCCCTGCATTGGGCTCAGTCTCCCCCTGCACTGGGCTCATTTTCCCCCTGCACTGGGCTCACTATCCCCCTGCACTGGGCTCAGTCTCCCCCTGCACTGGGCTCAGTCTCCCCCCCTGCACTGGGCTCACTCTCCCCCTGCACTGGGCTCACTCTCCCCCTCCTGCACTGGGCTCACTCTCCCCCCCTGCACTGGGCTCACTCTCCCCCTGCACTGGGCTCACTCTCCCCCCCTGCACTGGGCTCACTCTCCCCCCCTGCACTGGGCTCACTCTCCCCCTCCTGCACTGGGCTCACTCTCCCCCCATGCACTGGGCTCACTCTCCCCCTCCTGCACTGGGCTCACTCTCCCTCCCCGCACTGGGCTCACTCTCCCCCTCCTGCACTGGGCTCACTCTCCCCCTCCTGCACTGGGCTCACTCTCCCCCTCCTGCACTGGGCTCACTCTCCCCCCATGCACTGGGCTCACTCTCCCCCTCCTGCACTGGGCTCACTCTCCCTCCCCGCACTGGGCTCACTCTCCCCCTCCTGCACTGGGCTCAGTCTCCCCCTGCACTGGGCTCAGTCTCCCCCTGCACTGGGCTCAGTCTCCCCCTGCACTGGGCTCACTCTCCCTCTGCACTGGGCTCACTCTCCCCCCGCACTGGGCTCAGTCTCCCTCCTGCACTGGGCTCACTCTCCCCCTGCACTGGGCTCACTCTCCCCCTGCACTGGGCTTATTTCCCCCCCCTGCGCTGGGCTCACTCTCCCCCCCCCCATGCACTGGGCTCACTCTCCCCCCCCACACTGGGCTTACTCTTCCCCCCCGCACTGGGCTCACTCTCCCCCCCCTGCACTGGGCTCACTCTCTCCCCCCAACACTGAGCTTGCTCCCCCCCCCCCCACCAACACCTGGCTCACTCCCCCCCACCCCCGCACTGGGCCCACTCTCCCCCAGCACTCGGCTCTCTCGCCCCCCAACACTGGGCTCAGTTTCCCCCCCCCTCCCCCCGCCCCCAACACTGGGCTCTCTCTCCCCCACACACTGGGCTCAGTTCCCCCCCCCCCCCCCCGCCCCCCAACACCGGGCTCACTCCCCCCCAACACCGGGCTCACTCCCCCCCAACACTGGGCTCACTCTCCCCCCAACACTGGGCTCACTCTCCCACCAACACTGGGCTCTCTCTCCCCCCAACACCGGGCTCAGTTTCCCGTCCCCCCCACCCCCCCAGCACCGGGCTCGGCTCCCCCCCCAGCACTGGGCTCACTCTCTTTCCTGCACTGGGCTCACACTCCCTCCTGCACTGGGCTCTCTCTTCCCCCGCACTGGGCTGTCTCTCCCCCCCAACACTGGGCTCACTCTCCTCTCCTCCGTCCCCCAACCCATGGTATTGCCAGCTGCCACCTTGCTGACCATCACCTTGTGTTGGCCACCATCTGGGCTTATGCTGGCTCCAGCTATTGCCATGCTGCTTGAACAGGAACTTGCTGATGTTGGTGTTCCCCCTTGAACTGATTTCACTCTTTATTAGTTCAGTGTAAGCAAAAGACATTTCTTCATTGACCCACACAGTCTTTTACAGCATTTACAGCATTAAAGCAGGCATTCAGTCCAGCGGCGGGGGGGGTGTTCACATGAGTCACCTCCCATTCTCCTTCCTCTGAACTCATCGATTTTTCTTTCTGCTCCTTTCACCCTTGTGAGACATTGTAATTTTCCCTGGAATGCCATTTGCTGCAATTATTCCTTGTGGCGGCAGGTTCCACATTCTAACCACTCTCTCTCTCCAACTCTCTCTCTCTCTGGGTTAAAAGGTTTCCTACTGCCTCCTTATTGGGTTCATGAGTGATTATCTGACTGTCAAATAAGGGAAACAAAACAACAAAAATTACAATACTGACTGGTGGAACTGAAATAACATCACAAAGCATCGGGAAAATATAAGAAGTCAGTAACTGGAGTTAAAAAAATCATCTATCTCTCTCCCCTTTGGGTGCCTTGATTAACCTTAATTGACTTTGATTGACCTTGATTGCTTAAAGACATATTTTCGTTGTCTTTAGTTTAGTTTTCTATCTAACATTTTGTTCCCTCTCTACCTCCAGTTGTTGCTGGCCATTCCTGTTTTCAGATTATATCAATACAATGCACCATATTCATTTAAAAAAGGCTCTTTGAAATATCAGAACCTTTTTATTCATTAACTCGGACCATTGTTGCAGCGTAAAGGGCTTTGCTGCTCTGTTAAATGGCTTCTGAACAATCTAAACTGAGTGAATAGAAATAGATAAGCAGGGTGGATCATTCTTCTGTAAAATCGGACCAGATTGAGGGAGCTGGCATCAATAAGGAATGACTTAAAAAGGTAAGAGCTCCTTCTGATGTCACTTTTAAAATTACACTTCTGGAGGGACTGATCGATAAAACACCAAGTTGTTGCTGCTTCAGGGAGCATGTAAGTGAAGATTCTTCCACCAACATTTGGCAAGATGTTAGTAACTGAATACTGTATTCTAAAATATTCTGCCAAGGTGAACCTTAGGAGAAGCAGGGAGTTCTAGTGCTGAAGGGAAGAATGTTCCTCCACCTTGTTATTGGCAATTGTATTCTCCTTAATTGTCCCAGAATGGTCTACAGAATGAGTGACTGGAATACAGCCTCTCATGTGGGTCTAGCAGCCTTCTTAACAGATGATGTAAACTGGGATGACCTGCCGAGCGTCGATAGAATGTATCTTGTGGAATCACACCAAGGTAGTGATAGTGACTGTGAACCAAGGGGTGTCTCAGCTGCCTCTCAGCCCAACGTTTCTGCTGTGGCTCATTTCCGAATTTGAATAGTGTTGGTTTGATTCCAGAGAGAGTACTGTATTCCAGTGCAGGGTTGATGGTGTGCTGCATCATCAGGGGTGAAATATTACAATGAGGCATCACCTTCCTCCCAGGCAGATGTACAGTGTCGTGTATGTCAGTTCCTTCAACGTGGTATACTGTGGTAAAAACAATGACTGCAGATGCTGGAAACCAGATTCTGGATTAGTGGTGCTGGAAGAGCACAGCAGTTCAGGCAGCATCCAAGTAGCTTCGAAATCGACGTTTCGGGCAAAAGCCCTTCATATTGTGGATCAGGACAGCTGCCTTTCTGGTCTAACTTGAGGACTCTTGAAAAATAAACTAGATGAAGTTTATTGCATGACTCGAGCTAGCTACAGATTATATTAATCTGACGTGCATTACTGCCGTCACTATTATGAACACTGCAGATGCCATTATGAATCTCAGGCCTGTCTCCTTCTAATGAATAACCTTTTCAGACCCACATATAGCATCTTCTCCCAAGCTCTTTATCCATTTCTATTTTTGTTATACATTTGTTTACATATTTACATTTCATACCACCTCATACAAATCCATATGGTCTGAGGTTATTCTATTCTCCACAAATGTGCTCTCCTCAAGACCACAAAATGTAGGCTCAGAAATAGACCATTCAGCTCATCGAATCTGCTCCTCCTTTTAATCATCGCTGACCTGATAATCTTCAACTCCATTTTCCTGCCTTTTCTCCATTCTGTATATACCTTAAAGACCCAGCCTCAACCTCCCTCTAGGGACAAAAAATATGAAAAATCCTCGACCCTTTGAGAGAAGAAGTTCCTTCTCATCTCTGTCTCATCTCGGCAAATTATTCATCTGAGATTATGCCCTCTAGTCTGAAGCCTCTTCCACAGGGGAAACAACCTTTCCACATTTATCTTGTCAAATTCCCTAAGAATCCTGTATATTTCAATAAGCCACCCCGCATGCTTTTAAACTCCAATGAGTACAGTCCTAACCTACTCAACCTCTCCTCAAAAGGAAAATCTCCCATACCCAGGATCAGCCTGGTGAAACTTTGCTAGACTGTTTTTATTGTCAGTATATTGTCCCTTAAGTAAGGGGCCCAAAACTCTTTGACAGCATTCCAGCTTTAGTCTGGCTAGTGCCTTATATAGTTTTAGTAAAACCTCCCTTTTCTCACTGGATTTGGAAGAATGGTAAGTTTTTGGGCAGAAGGTCATTGTCTTGCATGGGGTCTTCCTGAAAGCGTAAGGTCTGTAGTTCTCCCTTGAACTGAAAGATCTTTAATGTCCAGTTGGATTGAAGGGTCTGTTTCTCTGCTGTACAACTCTATGACGCTGTGACTCCTCCATTTTTTTTACAGAGCACTTCAATGATGTAGCAATAATTGGGGTCTCAGCTTTAGCTGAGGACATTTTCTTGACAGTATCTTAACTCTTTGCACATTGTTTGTCTTTTCTTAATGGCATCTTACAATGAGTTGTATTCATCACATCTTCAATTTGTTTCAGTGGAAGTTTTTCTCATTATCCATATATTCTGCTTTGAAATGGACATACTCATGACTTCAACTTCTTGACTATTTTGAACTTTTTCCTCTTTTCTCTGTGATTAATAGAGTTATACAGCAGAGAAACTGACCCAACATGTCTAAAATAACCAACTAACAGCACAGCTTATCAGGTGGGATGGTGGCTCAGTGGTTAGCATTACTGACCCTTTAACACCAGGGCTCCAGGTTTGATTCCACCCCTGGGTGATCCTCTGTGTGGAGTTTGCATATTCTCCTTGTATTAATGAGGATTTCCTCCCACCGTCCAAAGATGTGCAGGTTAGGTGGATTGCCCATGGCATCAATAGGTATATTTTATCAGTTTTTGCTTTGTATTTAGAACTTTTAAAAAAAATCACAAAACAACAATACTTTAAAGGGAGGAGAGACAGCGAGCAAGAGTTTTAGGAGAGATCACATGGGAGGTTGGAGAATGGCTTTAGAGTTCATCGTAAAAAAAATAAGCATTGAACTTTCTCAGCTGACTGACTGTGAAAGTACAAAAAACGTTATAAAGCAAAGGGTGATGTGTGTATGGAATGTGCTGCCAGAGAAAGCAGTGGAGGCTAGTAAAATACAATATTTAAAAGGCATCTAGATGAGTATACAAATAGGAAGGGATTAGAGGGATATGGGCCAAGTGCTGGCAAATGGGACAAGATTAGGTTAGGATATAAAAAGGCATAGATGAGTTGGACTGAAGGATCTGATTCCATGCTGTACAGCGGTATGATTCTATGACTCTATGAATGTTGCCACAAGGTATATGTGGGTCACTGTCATCAGCAATTAGCAATATCTATTTGTCTTGAGGTCTTTTGGGCTGCGAGCATGGTTTTCTGCTGAAGACCTGAATTTCTGTAAATTGGCATCATTAAGGAATAGTGATGGTGACCACTGCTCACCACGCTGTACTCAGACCTGAGTAGTACAGCATGATGAAAATAGCTGCCTTTCTGGTCTAACTAGAATAGTCTAGTTAAGTAAACAATACGACATTTATTGCATTATTACGATTATTTACAGGCTGTAAGATGTAATCTACTACCGACAGAGACTGTAAGATGCGCACCATCTTCTATTATGTTACTTAATAATTCCTTTTTTTACTCTGACCAGATTCCTGTGCTGTCTTCAAAGTGGCTGGTGCTTACTGCACTCAATCATGTATTATGCCTTTCAGACACATATGTAATACAGACGAGCCCATAGCACTATTTGGAAGAAAGGGAGGGCGATTATCCCTGGTATTCTGGTCAATAATTATCCTCAATCAACATCACAAAAATACATTACCTGGTCATTATTACATTGCAGCTTGTGAGAACTTGCAATATGAAAATTGGTTGCCAATTTCCCATATCATGACACACTGCAAAAGCACTTTGTTGAACATAAGGCTCTTTGGGAAGTCCAGAGACCATGAAAGGTACTACATAAAGACAAATCTACTTTTTGCAGTACCCATTCTTCAGAATCCCAAATGACCTCCCAGTGACACACCCAGATGACAGCCTGTATTTTGAAGTACTGTTGATTTACTACAGAATTGGTACTTCTGTTGGGGTGTCAGCAGTCGGGGAGTTCCAAGGGTTAACTTAGTGTCTGAGGAATTGACCAGCTGTTAATATGACTTTTGAAAGGGAGACAGAAGGATTGGCTGCTACACACAAAGGGATTGTGACAATTATAAGCACTTTATTTCTAAATATTCTTAAAATTTATTAAACGACTGTTCTAAGTTAACATTACGTAAGTTGCAAACAAAATCAATTTCTTCCAATAGATCATTTTGCTCATTACATTTAAAGTTACAGTTAGTATTTACAATGTTCATATGCACATATTGACCGAAGGCTTTCATTCCTGCAGTGTACTTAGCTCAAAGTTCTTAGATGGCCACCCCTGCCCAGTCTTTGCAGCAACTATCCCAACCTTTAGTGCATCCCTCAGCACATAGTCCTGGAAATTGGACAGTGCCAGTCTGCAACACTGAATCATGAAAAAATCTTTGAAAGACAATTGGAAGCAAAGTGTGCATTGGCAATCAGGATTCATTACTGCTGGACCCAGACCAGCTACATTATGATTGAATGGGGTACAATACTTTCCTCTTAATGGGAATGATGGAATGTTGCAAAAGGACCAAGAAATTATATTGTGTGTAATTAATGGCATCATCCACTCAGTGTGTAATTTCCTGGATCATCTGAGCTAGAGTAATGATGCATATTAAAGATGCACCACTACTGTCTTACAGGTTTTCAGCAAATTCTGTTGATTGACTAAACAGTTTGCTGCTAAATAAAATCCGAAAGAGCTGTGGATGCTGTAACTCAGAAACAAAACCGGAAATTGCTGGAAAAGCTCAGCAGGTCTGGCAGCACCTGTGGAGAGAAAGCAGTGTTAATGTTTTGGATCTGGTGAGGAAGGGTTCTGAGGAAGGGTCACCTCACAACCACCTGATGAAGGAGCAGCGCTCCGAAAGCTAGTGCTTCCAATTAAACCTGTTGGACTATAACCTGGTGTTGTGTGATTTTTAACTCTGACCTGAAATGTTAACTTTGATTTCTCTTCAAAGATGCTGCCAGATCTGCTGAGCTTTTCCAGCAACTTCTGTTTTCGTTTCTGGGGACAAGTTAGCTGTTGTCTTTTATAGTCCCACTCCTTTTCCTAGTCACAAAAAAATTTTAATTTGAACCAGGTTGGTGATATGAATGATTTCATTAGTCTCATACTGTGTCAGACTCAATATTAAACCAAGTCAGTCAACAACAAATAACTGGTTTATTATCAAAAAACAAAATAATTCAAACAGAGATTATTGATAAATAGTTTGTATTAGGCAAATCTACTCTTACAAAAACACCCCAAATGTTTGAGGAGAAACAAAAATAGAGCAAACTTTGCGGGAGAGTATTCACAGTAAAATACTTTGTTCAAGTAATAGTTGAACTCGTGAAAAGTGATAATTCACTGATGATCCCAAGTGGTTTACTGATTCTGATGATATTCTGTGCACTTCAGCTATTGGCACTGGGTTGTCCCCCTGGAACAGTTGGAGCTGGTTGAATTCTCTTTGCTGGAGATGCTGGCATAGATTTCAAGAAACATTTGCTCGAAATCCTGTCCAAGTAGCTTGCAGTGTCTCACTTTTCTGAAAGAAAAGAGAGCGCGAACAATGGGCTATTGGTCTTCAGGCAGGTCAACTTATCTCTGACAGTGTTCACGTAATGCCAGCTTTATTCGACCGACAAATTGGGCCATGTGACCACACTCTGCAAGTCCTCCAGACTTTGTGATTCCATCTGAGTTCCTTGCTTCCTGCAGATGCAATATTATTGTGATTCTATCCAATGCATCTTCCTTAGAGAAGGGTCCTTTGTTGAGAAGTCCAAGTTTAAAAGTTTAAATCAGCCATACTCCTGAGGAATGGTGGAGCAGACTTGAGGGACTGAATGGCCTACCCCATTCCTATTCCTTATGTTCTTACGGTCTAAGATATATGTCTTCATTATTCCACACAATTTTCAAAAAACTTGGATCACATTCCTTCATAAAAAGTCACAAAAAAATCACTTAAAGACAATAAGACATACTGGTGGTATATGTCTCCATCTAATGAGCTTCCAAATGGTTGTCTTGTTGATCAAACCCCAATCAAATCCTGCATTTGTCCTTTAAGATTTACATCAGTTTACAATTCGACTAAATGTTGAGATTTGACTGGTTAATGAGGAGCAACCTCTTTGTTTTCTGAATCCTAAAGTAAAGATGTAACAAATCTTGGGTCAGTAGGCTAACACAACATCTAATTAAGAGGCAATCACACAGGCTTCATTATGATAAATACACAAGGTCTACACGATAATAATGACACTAGCCAAAATAAATCATGCAAATTCTTAATCATAAATAAAGTGCAATTTAAAGGCTGAGAGGAACTTGTTCATCAATTATGAGAAAAAATCAGAAAGAAAAATAAAATATTTGCTTCTGCTTGACAGGTTTTTTTCTGATTATTGCACAAGATCATTAGATGGGTTTGGATGAAAGAAATTGCTTGATTTATAACTTCTAGCCCAACCACTTCCCCATGTAAAACATTTCGTTATTTCACAAAGTGAACACAACATTCTGGTCTCGTTTATATCCTGATGACCCAATCTAGAGGCCAGCAATGTTTGCACTGAAAAAATATTACTTTGTGGAGGTTGTCTTAATACTGCCTCCACCATATTGAACTTGGGCCCGGTTAACCTGACTTGTCCAAAGGTAATACCTCATTTTCTCTTCCTTCACTTTGGAAAACATTTTATATTCTTCCATAACTTTGTTCTATGAGGCTGGTGCATTATTTTGTTTTGTGATGAGGCAGAACACAGGAAGAAGATGGAGCCATAGAGTCCATGCCAACCATAATTCCAAACCAAACCAATCCCGCCTGCATGTGACTTGGCCCACAGCACTCCAAACAGCTCCTATTCATGTATTTACCCAAATGTAACAGTAGCCTCATCCACCACTGCCTCTGGAGATATGTTCCACTTCTGAACCACTCTTGGTGTAAAAAAAATTGTCTCTTGTTCCTTTTTTAAATGCTTCTCCTCTCACATTAAAAATATGCCCCCTACTCTTGAACTCCCCCACCCTATGGAAAAGACAACTACCAATAACTCTATCTATGCCCCTCATTATTTTATAAACCTCTAAAAGGTCGCCTCTCAACTTCCTACACTCCAGTGAAAAAAGTCCCAGCCTATCCAGCCTCTACTTGTAACTCAAACCCTCCATTTCCAGCAACATCCTGATAAATCTCTTCCGAACCCTCCTCAGCTTAATATCCTTCCTGTAACCAGAACTGGACACAGTAGTCCTGAAAAGGTCTCACCAACGTCCAATACAATCTCAACATAATGTCCCAATTCTTATATGCAAAGCTCTGAGCAACAAAGGCAAGCATGGTAAGTGCCTTCATAACCACTTATCTGTGTGTGGTGCAAACTTCAAAGAATTATGTACTTGAACCCCTAGGGCTCTCTATAATATAAATCGAATGCTAGGTGACATGGTGCAATGATAAAAATTTCTCCCTCAATGCCAGCAAAACTAATGATAATCATCGACTTCAGGAAGCAAGGAGGAGGACACCCTCCTGTCTGCATCAATGGAGCTGAGGTGGAGATGGTCAAGACCATCAAGTTCCTGGCAGTGATGATCCCTAATAATCTGTCCTGGACCTCCCACATTGATATGACGGCCACAAAGGCACAAGAACGCCTCTACTTCCTCAGGAGGCTTGGGAAAGCCAGCATGTCCATAAGGACCCTCACCAACTTTTATAGATTTACCACAGAAAGCTTTCTAATTGGATGCATCAGGACTTGGTCCAGCAACTGCTCAGTCCAGGACCATAACAACCTACAGGAAGTTGTCAACACAGCCCAGAAGATCACACAAGCCAACCTTCCATCCCTTGATTCCATCTACACCTCCCATTGCCATGGAAAGACAGCCAGCATTATCAAAGACCCCCTTCCACCCCAGTTATAATCGCTACCAGCCTCTTCCATCAGGTGGAAGACACGCACCAACAGGTTCAAGGACAGCTTCTTCTCTGCTGTTATTAGATGATGTCTGCATGGACCTCTCAAATTTCAAACCCAATGTTGTTTTTGCTTTTGTACATCTTCTGTGCAGCTGTAACTTTGTATTCCTTGTTCTGTTCAATCACCCAATGACCTGAATGTTCTTGTATGTTATGATCTTCCCATACTCCGCATAAAACAAAACTTTTCACCGCACTTGTGACAATAATAAATTAAATCACAAGGTTATTGGTTGGCCAGTACAATCCTGGATGATGTGTGGTAATGTTTATGTTAACCCTGCTTGCTCAATGTGCAATATCCACATCAACTGAGCCATCAGGAACATTGTCATAGCTGTCAAAATAAAACTAACCACAGGCATGTCAACAAGGATGCCTTTCTCTTCCTGCTTGCCCACCTTTGGTTTGGTCAGTGCTAACTCCTTTTCACCATGATGCTATCAAATCAGGTAAAGGTTACCAGGAAGGGTGCACCTTCCCGAACTCACCTGAGGCGCAGTGCTCTGGGAGCGCCATGACCCTGACTAAGAGTAGAATTAGCTAAAGAACAATTTAGCTAATTCTACTCTTCCATCTTGCCCAACAGCTGCTTATTGAATTCTGAAGATACATGAGTGAAGGTCATTAGAGATCCAATGATCTCTTTCATGATAAAATCTGTCTTCCCCATACACAGCAGTACTGTCGGGCAGTATAACTCCAACCCTAGCGACCTGCAGATACTGCACTAAACCTGGAGCTTGGGTTTGAGTCCCACCTGCTACAGAGGTGTTTCATAAAGTCCTTTGATTAGAAAATATCTGGGATGAGATTGATCCTCATGTCATTTTTGATTTTTTTTGTTTAATCACTTTAAATCAATATGTATGGAATGAGCTGCCAGAGGAAGTGGTGGAGGCTGGTACAATTACAACATTTAAGAGGCATTTGGATTAGTATATGAATAGGAAGGGTTTGGAGGGATATAGGCCGGGTGCTGGAAAGTGGGACAAGATTGGGTTGGGATATCTAGTTGGCATGGATGGGTTGGACTGAAGGGTCTGTTTCCATGCTGTACATCTCTATGACTCTATGACTGCTGGTTCTTGACCTTTCTGGCTAAAGGAGCAACTTCTTACTATCTACTCTCTCTGGACCCCCTCATGATACAAAACAGACCTTATCAAATCACAAATCCCAACCTTGTCTTCTCCAAGGTGAGTAACCCTCAGCTTCATTGATCAATCCTTGTAATGTCAGTCCCACATCCCTGAAACCACCTTCTGTAAATCTTTATCTTGATTCTTTATAATACCTTCAAATCTTCTCTGAAGAGTCACACTGATCATAGACAACAATACACTACCTGAACTCAAACCAATGTTTGTAAAGATTTATCATGGTCACCTTACCTTAGTCATCTCTGCCTCTATTTGTAAAGTTCAGGGTTCTAGATTCCTTGTTCTCATTTTCACAACCTGCAGTACTACCCTTAATGATTTGTGCAGACATACACACACATTGATATCTTTGTAAATACACTTTGGAATTCCACTCTTTCGCTTCTGTTACCTCTCCTCATTCAGCTTAGTGAAATATATTGCTCCAAACATCTCTGTGTTAAATTTCATCTGGTATGTGGGTTGGTGGGGCCCTTTAAATTGGGGGAAACATGTTGGATTAGCTCACGGACCTGGTCATGTTGCCAGAACTGGCTTCTGATAGGTGTCCCATCTCAAGGGAGCTGCGATCAAACGAAACATCTATCAGGAAATGCCCTTGTGGGAGGTTGTGAGGTTGTTATCCACAACTGCAGATGGTCTGCTGTGGAAGGGCTGAGTAGTTTGGAACAACTCATTGGGTTTAGAAGAATGTGAGGAGAGCAAATTGAAACATATCAGATTCATAATGAAGGGCTTTTGCCCGAAATGTCGATTTACCTGATCCTCGGATGCTGCCTGACCTGCTGTGCTTTTCCAGCACCACTCTAATCTAGATTGTGGGTCAGGGCTAACAGCTTCCCCCACACAATAATGCCAGCACTCACTCTGAGGGGTTTCCCCTTCATCAAACTAATTCAAGTTTAAAAAAGACATTTTTTGTTATCATCCCTGATGTAGACGGAGAGGCTCCTGTCTTCCCCCTCATTGGCTACCTCATGTGTTTGGTGCTGCTTTTGCAGTTGAATAACCAGCCGCCTGATTGGTTCAGCTGCAAGGGGGATGTGTGATCAGGTCGCTTGATTGGCTCAGCTGCACAGGGTTGTGTGATCGGGTCGACTGATTGGCTCAGCTGCACAGGGTTGCATGATTGGGTCGCCTGACTGGTTCAGCTGCACTGGAGTATGTGATTGGGTTGCCCGATTGGCTCAGCTGCACGGGAGTGTGTGATTAGGTCACCTGATTGGCTCAGCTGTACAGGGGTGTGTAATTGGGTCACCTGATTGGCTCAGCTGTACAGGGGTGTGTAATTGGGTCACCTGATTGGCTCAGCTGCATGGGAGTGTGTGGTCCTCCTGAACAAGACGGCAAACCGCACAGCAACTTATTCTCCAGCTTCTGTCTGTAAAATTGAGTGGGGAGCGGAGTAGTCCCGCTGGCTGGTTAGGTGTGTTTTGTCTGTGGTGGTGATGATTCTGAGGTGCGTTAATGATAATGTTGATGACAGTGAGGACCACAGATGCTGGAAATTAGAGTCAAGAGTGTGGTGCTGGAAAAGCACAGCAGGTCAGGCAGTATCCGAGGAGCAGGAGAATTGACGTTTCGGATAAAAGCCCTTCATCAGGAATGAGGCTGGGAGCCTTGGGCGTGGAGAGATAAATGGGAGAGGGGGTGGGGCTGGGGGGGAAGGTACCTGAGAGTGTGATAGGTGGACGGGGGTGGGGGTAAAGGTGATAGGTCAGAGGGGAAGGTGGGACTCTAATGATAATGTTGCACCCACTCCACCCATTCTACAGATAGCACCTTGCAGGTTAATCCTTATGAATTTCCACACTGCTCTGTTGCTTCATATCGCTTTTCTTTTAGTTCTCATGTGCTTTGAGATGGCTTTCTGCAAGTGCCTAGTAATGCACAGAGGCCCAAACTGACCCACTGCCTGTGGCAAGGCCTAAACAACATAACAGGATTACACAATGAAGCAGAGCAAGACAGCAGATCCCTCCCTGATACGCGCAATGCTTTCTGTGATTGGTTCAAGCAGCATGCCAACGGCATGGCGTTACCTGCCCCGACAGCCCCGGACGCACCTGTGTCCACTGTCACCACTGCAGACGTCAGACCTGTCTTCCTGGGGGTCAACCCAAGGAAAGCGTCGGGGTTTCCAGATGGTGACCCCAGCCTGGCACTCAGATCCTGTGTGGACCAACTAGCAGAAGTATTCACCGACATCTTCAACCTCTCCCTCTTACAGGCTGAAGTCCCCACCTGCTTCAAGAAGACCACCATCATCCCTGTACCTAAGAGAGTGCCTTACTGACTACCACACAGTGGGTCTGACCTCCATACCCATCTGCCTGACCTGCTGTGCTTTTCCAGCACCACACATCTGAAGTGTTTCCAGAGGCTGGTCATGGCCCACATCAACTCCAGTCTCCCAGCTTGCCTCCATCCCCTGCAATTTCCTCCCACAGTCCAAAGATATTGGAAGTTAGGTGGATTGGTCATGCTCAATCACCCATAGTGTCCAGGGATGTGCAGGTCAGGTAGGTTAACCATGGGAAATGCAGGGTTATGGAGATAGGGTCGGTCTGGGCAGGTTGCTCTTTGCAGGCGTGGTGTGGACTCGATGGGCTGAATGGGCTGCTTCCACATTCTAGCGATTCTATGGTACCATCAAGAATGCTTCATGCAGCATTAGTATGGCTCCTCAGTTACGCTTTCATCTCTGCGATAGATGCTTGGGGTTTTAAGCACTGACCAGTACTTAAGTGGATGATCTAAGACAACAGTGCTGAGTGGCTAAGAGTGCACTGAATTAATCTTTCGATTAAACATTAAATCAGGATTCAATTTGCTAGTTCAGAGGGACTTAAAATATTCTGTAGTGCTCCTTGAAAAAGATTGATGACCTTTTCTGGTGGCTTGAGTACCATTAATTTCTTCAACATTAAGTGGAATAGTTGGTCATATTTGGCATTTGCTGTCATTTGGACCTTGTATGGATAAATTGGGTGCCTTGGTTTATCTTTATGACAGCACAAACCATGTTTACAAATTTACGTTTGACTGGCTCCAAAGTGCTTTTCTGCTTCCAAGACCGTGAAAGTCAATTAAATTTCAGACATTAATTCTTTCTCTCTAACAGGGTCAGTCTATAACTTTTCTCAAGCCTCGGGCCTTTCTCAAGTTTTCAAGAATCTCCAATTCTCCAGCCGATAAATTGTGAGTCGATAATATTATATTTGAAAAGAAGAAGTTTACGCTTGTGAGCTAATAATCTGTCTACAAATCTATTTCCTTGCACTACAAACATCATTAGTAATTGTTTTGAGTCAACATGACACACATTGTAACAGTGGCTACATTTCAAAAGTCCTCAATCAGTTGTAGAGCCATACAAGAAAGGTGCTATATAAATTCAAAGCATTTATTCTGTTTTTCCTTTTAAGACGGTGCAGATGACATTATAAATTCACACCAATTTAAGCCATTTTGGCATTAGTGTTAGTTTAGGTTGGTTTCAATGATTTTTGAACTATCTCTAACTCACAGTTTTAAGCTTTGTTTGGTAAACATCATCACCTACAGGAAAGATGTTGTGAAACTTGAAAGGATTCAGAGAAGATGCCAAGGATGTTGCTACGATTGGAGGGTTTGAGCCAGAGGGAGAGGCTGAATAGGCTGGAGCTGCTTTCCCTGGAGCATTGGAGGCTGAGGGGTGACCTTAAAAAAGTTTATGAGGGGCATGGATAGGGTAAATAGACAAGGCTTTTGGCTTGGAGTGAGGGAGTCCAAAACTAGAGGGCGTAGGTTTAAGGTGAGAGTGGAAAGACTTAAAAGGGATCGAAGGGGCAACATTTTCACACAGAGGGTGGTGCGTGTATGGAATGAGCTGCCAGAGGAAATGCTGGAGGCTGGTATAATTACGGTTTTATAAGGCATCTGAATGAGTATATGAATAGGAAGGGTTTAGAGGGATATGGGCCAAATACGGGCAAATGGGACTAAATTAATTTAGGATATCTGGTCGGCATGGACAAGTTGGACCGAAGGGTCTGTTTCCGTGCTGTACTGTCTAACTGTATGACTCTATGACTTTTGCCCTTTGTTATTTGGGCAGAGACTTGATAATGCATCTTCACTTATTTTGATGAAGTGTCATTTCCTTTGAGGGTTTATCTCAGCAAAGCCTAACTAGATTTCTCATGCGATTGTCCCAGACTTATTTGTAGATGATCTACCATAGCCCTATTGCGTCCCTTTTATCTGATGCTAGCCCCATACTCCCGTTCACTGTAGCTGGATATTCTCGCCATTGTTGAGACCTCCTGGGATCCCTGACACAGCCGCCATCGTTACAAGACTGTAGTGTTGTCAAGCACTGGCAATCTGGAGCTGCCCTGCCCCAGACATGGCAAATAAGGAGAAATCAGAAACAAAATCAGAAATTGCTGGAAAAGCTCAGCATCTTGTGTAGAGAAATCAGAGTTAATGTTTCAGGTCCAGTGACTCTCCTTTGATTTTCTCCACAGATACTGCCAGATCAGGGAGAAGATACAAAAGTTTAAAAGCACATACCAACAGATCCAAGAACAGCTTCTTCCCTGCTGTTGTCAGATTAATGAACAGACCTCTCATATATTCGACTTAATCTTTCTCTGCATCTTCTCTGCAGCTGATCTATTACCCTGATGTATTTATGTAAGATATGATCTGTTTGCTTAGCACACAAAACAATATTTTTCACTGTTTTCTTGATGCATGTGACAATAATAAAGCAAATCAAATCAAAGACCTGCTGAGCTTTTCCAGCAATTTCTGATTTTGTTTATGATTTCCAGCATCTGTGGTTTTTTTGGGTTCTTTGTGAAGGGGAGCCCTACATTGTGGAAAGGGAGCAGGATGTCCTGGTGGAAGGGGCAGTGTAGAAAATTGCCATTCTCTCGTCCAGGATCACCATTTGGAGGGCACAACACTAGATATTGCCAATATTCATAACACAGTGCCTGATACCTGTTGTACTGATTGTAATGAGGTCAGTCGGGTGACTGCATAGAATATGAGTTCCTGATTGGGTCTGTTAACCTGGTCCAATCAGGGAGCCCTGGCTGACAGTGATAAATAGGAGTGTAGTGGTTGTGTTCACTCTGAGAGCTGGCTCTGAGGGAGCTGGATCAGTATAAAGGACTCTCTGCATGTGTCAATAAAGGGGGACTTGGTGACGGGGTACCGGCCTCTGTGGAGTACTTCACTCAGAGTGCTCTGTTCTCTACCTCAGGCCGTCCATCTCAAACCTCTTGCCATTGTTAACCCCACTGTCACAACGACGGAGGGAGTGAGGGTGCCGAAGAAGGAGGGAGCCCTGCAAGAGCTGGGGGTGGGATATGTGGGAGGAGGGATGGTGTAAAGTGGAAGGAGGAGCCTGTCTGTTAGAGCAGGAATGCAGCCATTACAATTCCGTCAGACTTCCACATTTTTCCTTTTTTTAAAATTCAGCCAAAGTGGTGTTGGGTGATGAGCTGCCTTCCTGAACCACTGCAGTCCACTTGTTGGAAGAACATCTATTTTGCTGTTTGGGAGAGAATTCCAGGATTTTGACCCCACTTTGGATCTCACTATCCCAAAATTTCAGCTTGCATCCTCACTGTGGCAGTGTTGGGGTGGGGGTGGCGGGGGGGCGGGTGTGTGGGAGTTCCTAACCTGGCTTTGGGACCCACCTGACCCAGGGCATGAGTGGTGGCAAACATTGGCACACAATGGACGGACCGAGGTATAACCAGATGTGGGCGTAGACCATGAATTACCATGACTCATCGTTACTTAACTGAAAGTCATAACTAACCAACTAGTAAAGTGAATTCCCCATGACTTCCACTTTGTAAAATCCCCAAAGGTTTTAACTACCACAGCAATGCACCGAACAGGAACTGAGTGGTAGCAACCTCAAACTCCAAAACTCTCAGTGGCTTATCCACTGATTTCATGTTACTGGAAACATTTGTTCCCCAAGTCGGAGATGTGAAGCTGGAGTTCCACACCATTCCCTGATGAGTGCTTCACCAAAAAGGTTCATGCTTCTTGACACAGCATTTCCAACCTCAGTCCTGCCTCAGCTCATCCGCTACAGAAACTCTCATTCAGGACTTTGTACAGTCTAGACCTGGCTATTCCAGTGGCTACTCTCCCACATTCGAAGCTCTGTAAACCTGAGGTTATCCCATTGTCTCACACCGAGGCCCCTTCCCAATTCGCCCGGTGAGCGTTGATCTCTGTCGACACACAATCAAGCATCACCGTCATTTTAAAGTTCTCACTTTTGATAATCTGCCACAACAAATGTTATTGCAGAAATTAAAGGCTCCTGGTGTGGAGATGAGCATTTTGGCATGGATTGAAGATTGGTTGGCTGACAGATGGCAGGCAGGATGTCACGACAGGATAGGTACGAAGAGAAATCCCTAAAATTCTAACCACTCTCGGAGAGACATCCGCAAGGAGCTCACAGATGTGTATTTGCACAGCCTGGCAAGGTGCTTCTCATGGGAGAATTCTAAACAAGAAGTTACATTAAAAATCCGTTTCAAACAGCGACTGGGTGAAAAATGGTCTGTTAGAGCCTTTAGAACTGTCTCCCTGAAAAGGTGGAGGAAACAGAAATCTTGAATTTTTTTCAGGCAAAGGTGGATATTATCCTTTTAAATAAGAGGGTCAAAGGTTATCAGGATTACTCGGGAATGTGCATATGAAGTTACAGTCAGATCTGCCGTGCTCTAATTAAGTGGTGGAGCAAGTTGAATACCCAACTTGCTATATATTTGTATATTTGTGTGTTCAACTCCCTCATTGACCTCACCCCTTACAACCTCTGTAATCTCCTGTGGTTGCACAACCCTTTGAAATATCTGTGCTTTTAAATTTCCTTTTATTCAGTCATGACATCTGGGTGTCACTGACTAGGATGCATTTATTTCCCACCCTTAATTGCCCAGAGACCAATTAATTAATTGTTGACTTGTTTTCAGCGTTAGTGGTTGGTGATCACAGTTACCTCATACAGGCAGTTGACAATGTGTGGCACCTTTCTAATAGTTTATTGAGTTCATTAAGAAGCAGCAGCTTAGAGAATATACAAACTGTGACAGATGGGAATCATTCATGAAGCTGTTCTGTAGAATGAAGGAGCAGGGGGAGCGGCTTGAAATGAGGCAATATTCGCCACTGACATTCTGCAGTTTTTACTGTATTTGTCCTTTTGGATTGAAGGGAACTCCTAAGCTCCTAAGGGGACAGTGGCTCACTCCCTCTCCCCTGTTAATACATCTTGATTTGGGGCGCTGGGTATCTCAGCTGTTTGAACCCTCTTGGCCAGTGACCATGGGCAGTTCCTCAGGATGTCATGATGACTGTTCCCCTCTTCCCGATCTCTATTCGAAAGTTAGTTTTCATCCCCTCTAAGAACAGCAGCTGATTAGCTTCTCAAACACTGCACTTAGAGCGGAGTAGGGTGACACTCAGAAAATCTGTTTAAGTTTGGGGAAGGTTGGTTATGACTGTACCACAGTAAAAGAAGGTCTCGTGCTACACAGGAAATACTAAAAACAGAATACTGCAAGAGCTCAGTTTTAAAGAGGACCCTAACTTCCATCACAATTCGGGCCTCTGAACTGTCCTGGATTTTAATTGCTTCGGAATTGGTGATTGCACCTTCAGTTGCCTCAAAAGGAAATTCTCTCCGGAAACTTCTCCAATTCTCTACCTCATTTTCTTCCTTTACGACACTCCTTAAAACCTGGATTTTTCATAAAATCCCTACAATGAGAAAGCAGGACATTCGGCCCATTGAGTCCACACTGGCCCTCTGAAGAGCATCCCATACAGATCCAACCCATCCCTATATTTCCCATGGCAAATCCGTTGAACTTACACATCTTGGGACTGTGGGAGGAAACCAGAGCACTTGGAAGAAAAATGTGGTGCTGGAAAAACACAGCAGGCCAGGCAGCGCCTGAGGAGCAGGAGAATCAATGTTTCGGGGATAAGCCCTTCTTCAGGAATGAGGCTCCTGAAGAAGGGCTTATCCCCGAAACATTGATTCTCCTGCTCCTCAGGCGCTGCCTGGCCTGCTGTGTTTTTCCAGCACCACATTTTTCAACTCTGGTATTCCAGCATCTGCAGTCCTCTCTTTCTCCCACTTGGAAGAAACCCATACAGACAGGGGGAGAATGTGCAAACTCCCCACAGATACTATTAGACAATAGACAATAGACAATAGACAATAGATGCAGGAGTAGGCCATTCTGCCCTTCGAGCCTGCACCGCCATTCAATATGATCATGGCTGATCATTCCTAATTAGTATCCTGTTCCAGCCTTATCTCCATACCCCTTGACTCCACTATCTTTAAGAGCTCTATCCAATTCTTTCTTAAAAGAATCCAGAGACTGGGCCTCCACTGCCCTCTGGGGCAGAGCATTCCACACAGCCACCACTCTCTGGGTGAAGTAGTTTCTCCTCATCTCTGTCCTAAATGGTCTACCCCGTATTTTTAAGTTGTGTCCTCTGGTTCGGCACTCCCCCATCAACGGAAATATGTTCCCTCCTGCCAGAGTGTCCAGTCCTTTCATAAGCCTATACGTTTCAATCAGATCCCCTCTCAGTCTTCTAAACTCAAGGGTATACAAGCCCAGTCGCTTCAGTCTTTCCGTGTAAGGCAATCCTGCCATTCCAGGAATTGACCTCGTGAACCTACGCTGCACTCCCTCAATAGCCAGAATGTCTTTCCTCAAATTTGGAGACCAGAACTGTACACAGTACTCCAGGTGTGGTCTCACCAGGGCCCTGTACAGCTGCAGAAGCACCTCTTTGCTTCTATACTCAATCCCTCTTGTTATGAAGGCCAGCATGCTATTAGCCTTCTTCACGACCTGCTGTACCTGCATGCTTGCCTTCATTGACTGGTGGACAAGAACACCCAGATCTCTCTGAACAGCCCCTTTACCTAATTTGATACCATTGAGGTAGTAATCTGCCTTCCTGTTCTTGCCACCAAAGTGGGTAACCAGACATTTATCCACATTAAACTGCATCTGCCATGCATCTGCCCACTCACCTAACTTGTCCAGGTCACCCTGTAATCCCCTAACATCCTCATCACATTTCACCCTACCACCTAGCTTTGTGTCATCAGCAAATTTGCTAATGTTATTGCTGATACCATCTTCTATATCATTTACATATATTGTAAAAAGCTGCGGTCCCAGCACGGATCCCTGCGGTACCCCACTGGTCACTGCCTGCCATTTCGAAATGGAGCCGTTAATCACTACCCTTTGTTTCCTATTAGCCAACCAATTCTCTATCCAATCTAGTACTTTGCCCCCAATCCCGTGCGCCCTAATTTTACTCACTAACCTCTTGTGTGGGACTTTATCAAAAGCTTTCTGAAAGTCCAGGTACACTACATCCACTGGATCTCCCTCGTCCATCTTCCGAGTTACATCCTCAAAAAATTCAAGAAGATTAGTCAAGCATGATTTCCCCTTCATAAATCCATGCTGACTCTGTCCTATCCTGTTACTATTATCCAGATGTGCCGTAATTTCATCCTTTATAATAGACTCCAGCATCTTTCCCACCACTGAGGTCAGACTAACTGGTCTATAATTTCCTGCTTTCTCCCGCCCACCCTTCTTAAAAAGTGGCACAACATTAGCCGCCCTCCAATCCTCAGGAACCAACCCCGATTCTATTGAACTCTGGAAAATAATCACCAGCGCATCCACGATTTCCCGAGCCACCTCCTTCAGTACCCTGGGATGCAGGCCATCAGGTCCCGGAGACTTATCAACCTTCAGACCTAACAGTCTCTCCAACACCAAATCCTGGCAAATAGAAATTCCCTTAAGTTCAGGTCCTTCAGCCACTGTTACCTCAGGGAGATTGCTTGTGTCTTCCCCAGTGAACACAGATCTGAAGTACCCATTTAATTCCTCTGCCATTTCTTCGTTCCCAGTAATATATTCCCCTGCTTCTGTCTTCAAGGGCCCAATTTTTGTCCTAACCATTTTTTTGCCTTGGACATACCTAAAAAAGCTTTTACTATCCTCCTTTATATTCTTGGCCAGTTTACCTTCGTACCTCATTTTTTCTCTGCGTATTTCCTTCTTACTAATCCTCTGTTGTTCTTTAAAAGCTTCCCAGTCCTCCGTTTTCCCGCTTATCTTCGCTAAGTTATACTTTTTCTCTTTTAACCTTATATGTTTCTTTACTTCCCTTGTCAGCCACGGCCGCCCATGTCTCCTCCTGGGATCTTTCTTCCTTTTAGGAATGAACTGATCCTGCATCTTCTGCATTATACACAGAAATATCTGCCATTGTTCCTCCACGGTCTTCCCTGTTAAGGTATTAAACCATTGAACTTTGGCCAGTTGCTCCCTCATAGCTCCATATTTCCCTTTATTCAACTGAAATATTGTCACTTCAGATTGTACCCACTCCCTCTCAAATTGCAGATTGAGGGTGGACTCGAACCTGGGTCCCTGGTGCTGTAAGGCAGCCGTGCTAACGACTGAGCCACTGTGCACCCAATCTTTGGCCAAACTTGACATCATTATCCTGTAACATAACCATAATTGTTCAGCAGTGAATTTTGCTTTAAGATGCTACTGTAAGCTACCAGCATTTTTGATTACATTAAAGATTATTTGATTACATTACAAAACAGCTTCTGTTGTCCAATCAGAAAAGATGGGGCAGTTTAATGGCAGTATACCACTTGTTGTACATCAGTCATCATGTAAAGGAGACTATGATGGATGGAGAGAATTGGCTGCACCATTGAGAGGGGGATTCACAGAGAGACATCATAACGTACAATAGTCTAAATAAAAGAATTTGTGGAAGCCTACTAGCATCAGACAGCAGTAACTCTTGGTTTAAGTGGAAACCATCACAGAGCACAAACTTTACTTCTGGCAAGATGGTAGCAGAGTAGGATATTCTTGGACACCCACTGCTTGCCTGTTCTTTTTCTTTCCTTTATTTTTATCCCCACATTTTTAGCAGTCCTGGAGGAGCGTGGGGGAATGTGTGTTCCAGAGCAGCACGAAGGAATGTGTGTCCCAGAGCAGGACAAGGGAAATTTTGTCCCAGAGCAACATATTTTTGTTTCTGATTTACAGCATCTGCAGTTCTTTTGGTTTTTATTCAGATTATTAGAACTGTCAGACTGACTTCAGTCAAATCCTAAATATAAGCCAGCACCTAAAGTGTTGTTCAATGATGAACGAATGTCAGAATTGGGTGACAATGCAGGCTTCAGCTGTTGTTAAAGTGAACACAGAGCTGTCGGAATGAAATTTAACAATTATTTGCAACAGCTGATGCCAGCCTTGCAGTTAAAGTGAGAAACTATTTAAACTGCATTCATCAAAATATATTGAACCAATAATTCATTAGCCACTTAACTTTGAGTGCTAAGTGCAGTCATTACTTTTCTTAAAAACAGACTGTGGCAGCTTAGGAATATTTTATAGCAAGCATTAATTCCCCTTGTAAATTTTACAAATGATCTCTTTTTGAGAAGTGTCTTCCACAACTCTGAATAATTAAGCTTTTAATTGGATAAAGTTCTAACAATCCTAACTGGGCCTAGCCAGGGTAAACACAGGAAGGAAGTTCCTAATGACCAGGAAGTTCAAAACCAAGATTGACAGTCTAACAATACTGGGTGGGCCATTTAGGACTGAAATGAGCAAACATTTCCTCACGGGGAGATTGGGGAGCCTGTGGGATTTAATGCCATCAAAAGTAATTCAGGTCAAAGACTGAATTTTCAAAATGGAGTTAGATATAGTTCTCAGGGCTACAGGGATCAAAGAGTGTGGGGAGAAAGCAAGGACAAGGTGCTGAATTGGATGATCAGCCATGATCATATTGAATGGCAGAGCAGTTCAAAGGGCCGAATGGCCTACATCTGCCCCTATGTTATGAGGAGCATATTACAAAACATTTAATTTTCCTACATGAAAATGGAAAATACTGGAAATACTCAACAGATAGAGAAATCAGTAGAGAGAGAAGCAGAGTAAGAGAGGGTCAGTGGAATGACAGGAGGGATTTATAACAGAAGGGATCAATGGCAGGGATCTGAACAGAGTCATTGGCAGCTGGGGTTTTGAGGTTGTAGCAAAGACAGGGATAAGAGGGGGTTGCACCCAGGTCTCTCACTCCAACTGGGAGGTTTTGTAGTTGGATTACAGTGCGGAGAACTCTCCAGGGAAAGCAAACCTCTTCAAATCTAGAATGGATGACAGAGGCTGAGAAAGTGAGCAACAGGAGTGTACTCCCTTAAACCTAGGGTCAATGCGATGATTGAGGAGGGTAAGATGGGAGGCTGGTGTAACATCTTCAAACTCATTCAGCATTCCTTCTGCAACACTCCTTACGTCAACATGCCTTAAACTCTATTCATTGCTCTCTCCGCATCACTTCTCCTCCTCCGATCAGGTTACAACCCTTTCTCTCTTCCCCACCCCCCCTTGGCTCACAAATCACTCTCCAAGATTGTCGTGGTCCCCTCCTCACCACACAAGGTCATTATGGATACTCCTCTCACTCTGCTTTCTCTCTACACAACTTAATGCAAAGTCGAGAGCCTGGCAGGCAAGGGGGTGGGGCAGGGTGTGGGTAAAGAGGGAGGCATGGCCCAGGACGTCTCAAGACGGGCACTCTGGCAGCTATAGGCAATGCCCTGCCCATTGGTATTCAGAAGGTCCTGTTCTAGGATGCTGTAGCTGTCAGTGACCTGCTAGGACCTACATCTTCTGAGGAACTGGGCACAGTGAGATATCCTCTGTCTGTAGGCCGTGCCCATGGAATCTCAACTCCCATTAGATGAATCTTTTCAACTTCTCCCTCCTGCAGAGGACCACGTAGCAGAGAGAGGCAGCTGGTGCTGCTGTTGGCATTGGCCCCTGCTGCCAAGGAACTGGTTGGGTGTGTGGTTTCTGCTCTTGCCCCTCACAGAAGGTGGTGTGGGGTGAAGCTACACACAATCTCCTCTTGCACATGTTGAAGGCCGGCAGTAGGAAAGTGCTGCTGAAAGTGAGTGAGGTACTAAGTAGACAAAGTGGCAACCACCTTATAAGCAGTGGAAGCATTCTTTGAGAGAACTGCCTCAAAAAGTAACCTTTGAACTGTCGGTGTCTCAAGGTTTTCCTTGTGACCACCCAAACATATTCCTGGAAGGAGGGAAAGCAACTAAGAGTGGGATAAACCCATCAAAGTTAACCGAGGAATTTATGGAAAGTATTAATCATAGAATCCCTACAGTATGGAAACAAGCCATTTGGCCCAACAAGTCCACACCAACCCTCTGAAGAGTATCCCACCCAGACCCATTCTCCTACATTTACTCCTACATTTATTGCACCTAACCTACACATCCCCGAACACAGTGGGTAATTTAGCATGGTCAGTTCACCTAACGTGCACATCTTAGCATTGTGGGAGGAAAGCCCCGCAGACACAGGGAGAATGTGCAAACTCCACACAGACAGTCACCCGAGGCAGGAATCGAACCTGGTCCCTGGCACTGTGACACAGCTGTGCTAACCATAAGTTGAAACAAAAAGCAAGCAGGGAAGCAAAAGTCAGGAATGGCCCCAAAGACTGGGATAAATCCAGCAAAAGGAGGACAATGAAGAAAGAGATGGTAAATAACAAGGACAAACCAGTGAGGAATATAAAAACTGACGATGAGCTTCTTTAAATATATAAAATGGAAGAGAGCGGTCAAAGTGAACAGAGGCCCCTTAGAAAATGAACCTGGGGAGACGGTTATAGAGAACAAGGAAATGGCAGAGGAGTTAAACAGATATTTTGCATCAATCTTTTCATTAGAAGATACTTCAAACATCCCATCAAAACCGAAGAATATGGGGAGGAATTAAATTCTATCATCATTGTAGAGAAGTAGTATTAGAGAAATTAATGGGGCGAAGTGCCCTGATCCACATGCCTTGCAGCCTAGGATGCTAAAAGAGGTAGCTACAGAGATTGTGAATGCATTTGTTGTCATTTTCCAAAAATCTTTGAATTCTGGTGAAGTACCAAGGATCGGAACACTGTGTATTCAAAAAGGGACGGACGCAAAAAAATGGGTAACCATAAAAAATATTAAAACTATAACAAAGGTTAACTATAGTCTGATTTGCCTGACATCTACTGTTGGAAAAGTATTGGAATCAGTACTGGAGGAAATTGTAGCCACATGGCTGACAGCTGAAATAGGGTCACAGAATCATAGAGGTGTACAGCACGGAAACAGACCCTTTGGTCCAACTCCTCTGTGCCGAGCAGATATCCTAAATTAATCTAGTCCCATTTGCCAGCACTAAACCCATATCTCTCTAAACCCTTCCTATATCAGGTCAGGCAGCATCTGAGGAAGAGAAGAGCATATGCCCTTCATTAGGAATATGGTGGGGGAAGGGGGATGACAGATAATTAGGAGGGTGGGGGTAGGTGTGAGGCTGGGGCCAAGGTAGCTGGGAAGGCGATAGGTGGTTGCAGGTGGGGGGGTGATGGTGATAGGTCGGAGTGGAGAGGTAGGAAGAAAGATGGGGCCATTCAAGAGGGTGGTGCCGAGTTGGTAAATTGGGCTTGGGATGAGGTGGGGGAGGGGAAATTTGGAAACTACTGAAGTTGATGTTGATGCTGTCTGGTTGGATGGTCACAAGATGGAAGATGAGGAGTTCTTCCTCCAGCCGGCAAGTGGCTTGGATTTGGCGGTGGAGGAGGCTCAGGACTTGCATGTCCTTGGCGGAGTGGGAGGGGGGATTGATGTGGTCAGCCACAGGGCAATGGGGTTGGTTGGTGCATATGTCCCAGTAATGTTCCCTGAAACCCATCCAAATGCCTTTTAAATTCCATTTTTATGTGAAATTTAAATATTTTCTAATATGCTACACATAACATTGAAGGACACTTGGCCCTTTGGACCTACTTCACCATTCAACATTATCATGGTGATCGTCCCATCCTGTACACTGTCCTCACTTTCTCCCCAAACCCTTTGATCCCTTTAACCCTGAGAGCTATCACAGAATCCCCTACAGTGTGGAACTAGGCCATTCGGCCAATCAAGTCCACACCGACCCTCTGAAGACCATCCTACCCATACCCACCCCATACACTTTACCTGTAACCCCTTATTTCCCATGGCTAATCCATCTAATCTGCACATCCCGGACAGGAAACCAGAGCACCCAGAGGAAACCCACGCAGAAACCGGGAGAATGTGCAAACTCCACACGGTCGCTCAAGAGTTGAATCGAACTTGGGTCCCTGGTACTGTGAGGTAGCAGTGCTAACCGCTGAGCATTTGAAGAAATATGGACAATGGTCATCTGCTAAAACAAGGCAGGGTGTATTTCTCCCAGGGTGCCTTAGACCTGTGGGGCCAGACTGATGACTGCATGAATAGTGTCAGGAGGGGACTCATTATTTGGCCAGCCACAGGGGGAGCCATTGAGCAGAAGGGACATTGTTTCATTGAAACCTGATTAATTATTACAAAAATCATGGAAGAGAAGGTGTCCCATTGCTTTAGAAGCTTTCAACACTCAGCATTGATTGTGGTCTGAGTTCTGTGGAGCTGCTGCGGCTGCAGTTTAGTGGGTCAAGCTGAGAAAGCAGCATGGAACTGCTCAAAGAACAGGCAGTGGCCCTACGAATGACCAGAGGCACATCGAATCACATGATCATGGAACAACCTGGAAACTTGGAGAAAAACTGTATAAAAAATGGGACACTTGGAGCTCACTTCAGTGATAACTCCAGAGATGAACCATCACCAGGAAGGTGTCGTGAAACTTGAAAGAGTTCAGAAAAGATTTAAAAGAATGTTGCCAGGGTTGGAGTGTTTGAGCTACAGGGAGAGGCTGAATGGGCTGGGGACTAGATTAGAGGTTTTCAGGGAACTTTTCAGAGCAAGTTCACTTGGATGATCCCTGGTATGGAGGGATTGTCTTATGAGCAAAAATTAAACAGATTGAGACTGTACTCACTGGAGTTTAGAAGCATGAGAGGTGATCTTATTGAAACGTATGGGAGTCTTAAGGGACTTGACAGGCTAACTACGGAAAAGTTTCCCCTGAAGGGACAGTCTTGGAACAGAGGGCATAATGTCAGAATTAAGGGATGACAATTTAAGACTGAGATTAGAAGGAATTTCTAGTCTCAGAGGGCTGAGAGTGTTTGGAATTCTGTGCACAGACAGCTGTGGGGGTGGCGGAGGTGGGGGGGGGGGGTGGGATGTGGAGTCTTGGGATATATTGAAGACTGAGATAGATAGCTTCTCAATCAGGAAAGCAAACAAGGATTAAGGGAAAGGGACGTGAGGAATGTCAGATTCGCCGTGATCCTACCAAATGGCAGAGTAGGCTTGAGGGGCTCAATGAGCTACTCCTGTTGCTATGCCTTCTCGTCTTAAAATGTTCCCACTTTGTCAGTTTTGATGAAGAAAGTGTGCACTCACCTTCATGGTCTGAGCAAGGTGTTGCCAGGTCAGAAAACAAGTGCCCTGTTTGCGAGTTTGAGCCGAGGGTCAAACAGACATAATTAGCTTTTGTATTTTTTTAATAACGTCTCCAATCTGGAGAAAGTTGGAATGAAATGTCAGGAGCATGACAGGGGATTGATCACCCGGGGTGCAGACAAACCTGTCTCCTCAGTCCCTGGAAAAACTTCCCTCTGTGAGTCCAACCAATTAAAGTTGTTCCTACAACTAACTCTTCAACAGTGAGTGGCAACTTCTGTTTTGCTTTCTGCTCAACCTGTCCGCTTGTCCAATAGATGGTCCCTCTCAATCATTTATCAACCACGCAATGATGACACTACCCGTGCCTTTTGTTCTATTTCTGCAGTGCTGGCTTCACACAGACACACACACACACACAGACACACACACACACAGACATGCACACATATACACACACACACACACAGACATGCACACATATACACACACACACAGACACAGACACACACAGACACACACACACAGACAGACATGCACACATATACACACACACACACAGACATGCACACATATACACACACACACAGACATACACACACGCACACACAGACATGCACACATATACATACACACACACAGACACAGACACACACAGACACACACACACACAGACAGACATGCACACATATACACACACACACACAGACATGCACACATATACACACACACACAGACACGCACACACAGAGACACAGACACATACACACACACACACAGACATGCACACATATACACACACACACAGACAGACATGCACACATATACACACACACAGACACACACACACACAGATAGACGTGCACACATATACACACACATATACGGACAGACATACACAGGCAGACACACATTCTCTCTCTCACATACACACACAGACAGATAGAGTCATAACCATAATGTCATACAGCATGGAAACAGTCTCTTAGGTCCAATCCATGCCGAACATAATCTCAAACTAAACTAATCTCACCTGCCTGCTCCTGGCCCATATCCCTCCAAACCTTTCCTATTCATGTATCTATTCAAATGTCTTTTCAACATTGTAATTATACCCACATCATTCCACACATGAACAACACTCTGTGTTAACAAAATTGTTCCCATGTCTTTTTAAAATCTCTGTCCTTTCATCTTAAAAATATGCCCCCCAGTCTTGAAATTCCCCACACTAGTGAAAAGACATCTACCATTAACCCTATCTTTACCTGTCATGATTTTATAAACCTCTATAAGGTCACTGCTCAAGCTCCTACCCTCCAGTGAAAAAAGTCCCAGCTTATCCAGCCTTTCTTTATAACTCAAATATCCTCTCCCTCACAAACACATACTCCTGCCCATTCTCACACACCCCAACATATACACACTCACACAACAAACACAGAAACATAAACATGTAAACACAGACACACAAATGCAAATATACAGACACATAAACACACACCACACAGACACTACCTCCAAATATACACACACAGATGCACAGAAACATGTACACAAAGGCACACAAACATATTCATAGACATATACAATGAAAAACACACACCCAAACGTGCTGCAGTATTATAGTCTTCTTTTACATCTGATAACTTGATTAAATATTGCATTTGACAAGCTCTGTTTATATGTTAGAAACACATCACATTCTCACTTGGTCCCACTCTCTTTCTTTCCACAGATCACACACATTACCAACTGCCAGTGTCAGAATATGGAAATTTATTTCCACACTGACCAAGCCCCAGTATCCAGCTTTGGACATTCATACTGAGTCTGCATGCAGGAAATTCAGCCAGCCATCCAAATCCAATTGAAAGTGATCTGGGAGTCTCTGGCTGGGCTGGTATTCATTGCCTGTCCCTGGCTGCCCTTGAAAAGGTGGTTGTGAGCTGCCTTCTTGAACCATTGCTGAATCAATATTATTAAACGTTACGCCCTTGGAAACTAATCAACCGACCTTTACTTTTATTGGTTGCAAGCATGGAAAATGAAGAGAGACAGATCTGCTATTGGAGGACGTTCAAAAGTCTCTTCAGGTCTTCCTCATAATCAGAACAAAAAATGTCCATGCCTCATGAGCAGGTGATGCTCAGTCTGAAGTTGGTGGAATCATTCACAATGCTTTCAAATGCACAATTGGTGTTGGGTGGGAGTGGCGCATGGTTTAACGCCACCGTCCTTCCAATTCAGGAACTGTCTCCTGGCCTTTAATGGGTTGGCATAACTTTGGAACCCATTCTAATTGCTTACAGAGCAACTGCTGTAAATCAGCTGTCTCTTTCTGAAAAGGTGCCCATTCAACAAGTGAAAAGGGAACAAAAGAGAAACTCTTTCAGAAGCTCAGTCTGTTTGTTCATGCGTACGCAGAAAGAACATTTCCCTTGCACATCTCTCTACTAGGTGGTGCAGTGATAATATTCCTACCTCAGGAATAGCAGCCCCATATTCAAATTCCATGCCAGGCATTTCTGAAGTAAGTTCCAAAAAAGCCATGACCTCTCCGAGAGAGACTTTTCTTACCTCGGCTCCGTTATAAAGGGGCGACTGATTTTCTTAATAGGACTTTTTGTGCAATATTCCCCTGTTAGTGGGGAAATACCCTCCTCACATCCACCCTGTCAAGACTCCTCAGGATCTTAAGTGTTTCAATCAAGTCTAGACAAAAGATACAAAAACATAAAATGCAAGAGAAACTCAGCTGAACTGGCAGCATTTGTGGAGAGAAAACAGAGTTAATGTTTCCAGCCCATTGTGACTCCTCTTCAGAACCTTAACATTCACTGGATTCAAAACATTAACTTTGTTTCTCTCTGCACAGATGCTGCTAGACCTGCTGAGTTTCTCTAGCACTTCCTATTTTAAGTTTGAATCTCCACCATAGACAATATATTATGTTTATTCCATTCGATACAAGCAACACAAGACAGGCTCCTTGTTCTGAAAATTAGTCCAGTAAACCATCTCTGAATTGCCTCAAACTCATTTATATCCTTCCTTAAATAAGATAATTATTGCCTTACTCAGGATTACAGATGCAGTCTCATTGATGCCCTTCACTACTTTTGTATTCAATTCCCCTCATGATAAATTACAGCATTCTAAAACCTTTCCTAATGTGAGGGGTTATAGAATTATGGCTGCAGTCAGCCAGGTTTGTGGTCCTACCAGAGTCCAGTGACTCTGCAGAGCAGAGATGGGGCAGAGCAAGTACAACCAGTTCAGAGGTTATAGGTAGGTCAGTTAGGAAGCTGTAAAGGTGTCAGTCCAGGGTGGGTCATGGTCAGTCGTGTGAATATAATCAATAATGCTGAGGGGGCTCATCCCATAGAGTCCTGGAGAAGGTGGACAACTTATTGTTAATTCATTCATAGAATGTGGGCATTGTCAGCGAAGCCAGCATTTATTGCTCATCCCTAATTGTCCAGAGGGCACTTAAGAGTCAACAATATTGCTATGGGACTGCAGTCAGATGTAGGCCATACCAGGTAATGATGTTAGACTTCCTTTCCCAAAAGACATCAGTGAACCAGGACATCAGGGTTGTCTGACAATTGACAATTGTCATCATTAGACTCTTACTTCCAGATTTAATTGAATTCAAATACCACTATTTGTTGTAGTGGAATTGGAACACAAGCCTCAAGAGCATTAGCTGAGTTTCTGGACTTATAGTCCAGTGACACCAGGCTCTTGCCTCCTTGTCAATTCTGGCGGGGGGCGGCGGGGGGGGGGGGGGTGGATTTTGCAGTTCTGAAGAAGGGTCACTGGATCTGAAACATTAATTCTATTTTCTCTCCACAGATGCGACCAGACCCGCTGAGCTTCTCCAGCAATATCTGTTTCTGAATTGCTTTACTCGGTTGGAATGGTGACAGCGATGAAGGTATTTGGAGCTGGTACAGTGGACCTTAGTGAACAGTGGGGACCAGGAGCTCTGGAAGGAGTGTTCAAACAGGTCACAGTAACTCTAACCTCTACGTGGGAAAGATGTAGGGGCTTAATGTTAAAGACTGAGGATGAAAGCTCATAGGCACAGCAACACAAAAGGGAACATGAAACAGAAGCAGAAATTGCTGGAAAGACTTAGCAGGTTTGGCAGCACCTGTGGAGAAAAATCAGAGTTAATCTTTTGAGTCCAGGGACCCTTCCTCAGAATGGATCTTCCAGGTTGATGGTGAGGCCCAGGTGACTACCCTGAGGAACTCCTGCAGAGATGCCTTGGGCTGAGATGACTGGCCTCCAACAACCATAACCATTTTCCTGTGTGTGCCAGATAAGAGTCAAACCTGTGAAGAGTTTGCTCCCTGACACCCACTGATTTTCGATCTGCTAGGTTCCTTGATGCCACACTTGATCAAATGCAACACCCATCACTGAGCAGTTGCTACTTGACAGTAATGCTAAGATACCTTCCGTTGCTTTACTGATGATCGACAGGAGATGGGGTAGTAATTGGCTGGATTGGATTTGTTCTGCATTTTGTGCTCCTGACAACTTTTCACATTGTTGGATAAATGTCAGTGCTGAAGCTGTACTGGAACAGCTAGGCTCAGAGTACAGTAAGTTGTGCAGCATACTTTTTCAGACCTATGGGCTAAAATGTTATCAGGACCCATCGCCTTTGCAGGATCCTGTGTCTTCAACTGTTTCTTGACATCATGTGGAGAGTCACTCAGATTGGCTGAAGACTGGCATGGATGTTGGGGACCTCTGGAGGTGTCAGGTGTCTGGTCTTCTGAGTGTCAAAGATTGGGGCATTTATTTATTTATTTAGGGTGGCACGGTGGCACAGTGGTTAGCACTGCTGCCTCACAGCACCAGAGTCCCAGGTTCAAATCCAACCTTGGGCGACTGTCTGTGTGGAGTTTGCACATTCTCCCAGTGTCTGCGTGGGTTTCCTCCGGGTGCTCCGGTTTCCTCCCACAGTCCAAAAATGTGCAGGTCAGGTGAATTGGCCATGCTAAGTTGCCCATATTGTTAGGTGCAGTAGTCAGAGGGAAATGGGTCAGGGTGGGTTACTCTTTGGAGGGTCGGTATGGACTGGTTGGGCTGAAGGGCCTGTTTCCACACTGAAGGGAATCTAATCTAATCTAATTTCTTGACCAGCTGTGGAGATGTGTCAATGATATTCTCACCAGACTGTACTCCCACCTCCAATCTGGAGAGGGAACCCATTGTGGTGACGGTCTCTGAGCTCATGGAGAATGCAGGTGAAAGCCTTCCTGGTGCATTCTTTGAGGGTTCAGTGACCCCTTCCTCTTTGGTGGAGGTGGAGCTGAGGATCTCCAGTGCTGATCTCTTTGTGGAGGTTTGCTGAATGCCACTAGTGCTGCATAAGAGAAGCTTAGGAGTGAATTATCGAAAAGGAGCAAAATAAAACACCGATCATTACACTGGTGGTAATGGGAGAGCAGCAAAGCATAGTGAAGTGGTCATGCTGTTCTCTGGCTAGGCTGAATGCTTTCTCCTCATAAGATTTGACAAGTGCTGGAACTCTCTCTCTTTCTCTCTCTCTTGGAAGGATGTTGTGAAACTTGAAAAGGTTCAGAAAAGACTTACAAGGGTGTTGTTAGGGTTGGAGGATTTGAGCTACATGGAGAGGCTGAATAGGCTGGGGCTGTTTTCCCTGAGTGTCAGAGGCTGAGGGGTGACCTTATAGGGGTTTATAAAATTATGAGGGCCATGGATAGGATAAATAGACAAAGTCTTTACCCTGGAGTGGGGGAGTCCAGTACTAGAGGCCATAGGTTTAGGGTGAGAGGGGAAAGATATAAAAGAGACCTAAGAGGCAAAGTTTTCACACAGAGGGTGGTACGTGTATGGAATGAGCTGCCAGAGGACGTGGTGGAGGCTGGTACAATTACAACATTTAAAAGGCATCTGAATGGGTTTATGAATAGGAAGGGTTCGGAGGGATATGGGTCTGGTGCTGGCAGGTGAGACTAGATTGGTTTGGGATATCTGGTCAGCACGGACAGGTTGGACTGAAGGGTCTGTTTCCGTGCTGTACAGCTCTATGACTCTATGACTCTTTCTGTCTCCCGCCAAGCCCTGCTCACGTTTCTCGCATTATCTCAGAACACAATGAAAAAGCCAGTTGGGAAAGCAACCACTTGTTGAGGACTCAATGATATTGATAGATTCTGTTATTACTGACGGTGTGGTCTCAGGTTTAAAAAAACACCTCAAGGCCTCGAAGCATTGTTTAATTACACCATCTTCATTTTCTCTGCACCAGACACTCTCCGATTTAAACTTCTTCCTTGTGTTTGTTTCTGTTTGGTGTTATACTTTATTACTCAGTTGGGGTTTGCAGGTAATAGCATTCCTTTTTACTTTCACGCAAGAAAACCTTTGGAAGTTGATGTTTCCATTTCGTAGCCAACTGCATTTTAATTGAAGTAATTTATTGGGATTACCAAGATGGAGTAGAAGAGGAGAGTTGATTTCCCCTTCCTCACCTTGTTGTAATACCTGATACGATACTGCTGGGCCTTATTGCAGTCCATATGATTAAGCCACGTTTACAATCCAGCTGTGTGGGAATTCCAAAATATTGACTTTGTCTCAATAGATACATAACATGTAATGGATATATATCCAAGTTGGGATGATGTGTGACTCTGGAGGGTAATGTGCAGATGATGATGTTTTATGCTGTTGTTGTCCTTGTTCTACTAGCAATAGTGAACAGAAATGAAAGAGATAACCAAATAAATCATGATTATGATGGTTTATGCATTGTCACAGTCAATCATAGCACAGGGGAGCTTATGGTTAATCCCAATAAATGTCTGTCTTGGTATCCAATATCATTCATGCAGAGATTAAAAGAAGGTATAACTTGAATAATGCCTCATGTGATTGAAATAACTGCACCGAGGCCAGTAGCCCGTCACCATGTCACCCCTTAATTTACATGGTATACTGGCCATGGCCAGCCAGCTCCCCTGGACTGAGGAGATTCTAAATCCCCTGTTTAACATCCAGCCGCTCCTTGGCTGGCCAGGTTAACAACCCTAATCAAGGATCTCATAATCAATATGATCCACCTGGTTCCAGTCACTGCAGTGATATAAACCAACTCCTTCCTTCACATTCATCATCACCTTCTTGCCGTATCAAAAAGCAAATTTGATTATTTATGAGGATAACTGTAATTTTTTTCTCTCAAAGTATATGGAATTCTTTGCCACAGTGGGCTATTGGGGTTGGGAGGTTAAGTATATTCAAGGCAGAGACAGATTTTTGAACAGTTGAGAAATCAAGGGTTATGGGAATAAATCAGGAAAGTGAAGTTGAGGGTGATCAGATCGGTCATGATCTTGATAAATATCAAACTATGTATTATCTGTAGTTCAATGATCAGGATCCACCAATGCTCAAGATTTAAACAATAACCACGTAAAGAATTTTATGAATTTATTATCCTTTACCACATGAATAAGGCCCAGAACAATCCCACTCTCCCAATAGGAATATTTGTTGTTTTAAGCTGTTGGCTTGCTATGGCATCTTCGCAATTTCAATAATATTTCCTTCAACATTTAAGTGTCCACGGATCCTCCCTTGAAAGATATTCTGTCCAATACTTTGAACTGAATATTCTTTATCTTAACTATTCATTAGTTGTTAGAACAAGTTGGTTTAATTGGCAGAGTGTAGGGTTAGGATGATGAAGCAAATTTTAGTTACGGGCACCTTTTATAGAGTCATACAGCACGGAAACAGACCCTTCAGCCCAACTCGGAGATAGTGAGGACTGCAGATGCTGGAGAGTCAGAGTTGATAAAGTGTGGTGCTGGAGAAAGCACTGCAGGTCAGGCAGCACCTGAGGAACAACAGTGTCAACGTTTTGGGCTGGACTCAGTCCAACTCATCCATGCTGACCAAGTTTCCCAAGCTAAACTGTGTTTGGCCCATGTCTCCCTAAACCTTTTGCTATTCATGCACCTGTCCAAATGTTTTTTGTTAATGCTGTAACTGTACCTGCATCTAAAACTTCCTCTGGCAGTTCATTCCATTTACAAACCACCCTCTGTGTGAAAAAGTTGCCCCTCATGTTCCTTTTAAATCTTTCTCCTCTCACCTTAAAAATATGCCTTTTAGTTTTGAACTCCCCTACCTTATGGAAAAGACCTTTATCAATCTCTTTATGTATACACCTCATGATTTTTCTTGTGCAGTTGTCCAAATCCCATTTAAATGGTATTTTTTTTAAAAAAAAGCTGAGATAAGTGCAAACTCTGGCTTCTCAACAGGTGAGTAGATCTCAGACATTTACTTTCAAAAGATGCTTCAGACGATGACATTGGAATATCTATGACAGGATGCTGACCATTGTCCATTGTCAATAGTCAGAAAAACCCACCTGGTTCACTAATGTACTTTAGAGAAAGAAACCACCATCCTTACCTGGTCTGGCCTTCATGTGACTCCAGACTTACAGCAATGTGGTTGACTCATAGCTGAGCAATTAGGAATGGGCAACAAATACTGGCCTCGCTGGCAACATGACTAAATAAAATAAAAGGGATTGTGACAGTACAGGTGCACAAAATACTCCTGAATGAAAAATACAACCCTTCGGTGTACCTTTAGAAGGTAAAGTCCTTTATGATTATCACCTTCCCTCTCATTCAGGCGACAATAAGGATTCAGCAATTTTCTTTTAAGCTGATAACTTCTCCGTCTATATCTCAAAGCAAACATCAACACTTCAGTTTGACCAGCAGGCTCTGTAATCTCTCCCACACTCATTTTGTCCTTGGCTATGAAGGTTTATACAGAAACATTTTTCATTTGAGTTCCTCTTAATACTTACTCATAGGTTATAATTCTGAAAAGAGGTCAGCTACACATTTTTTAGGATTCTGGGAACATAAAGATGGAACAGGCTTTTTCAAAGATTCTATTCAGTGTCAGAATAGTTTGTTCACTTCAGTTCACTAATCTAGCTGTCATGAGGACAGAGATAGAAGCTAACAGAAGCCTTGTGCTTTTATTGTCTAGTCAGCTGTCAACCATCACCCTTGAAACATTTGCATTATATAGGTGTGCAGGTCTTTCGTCTTCTCTGTGTCTATGACAGCTTTCATTGGCCCTTTTAACATTAAGTGAATTCCTCACTAGTCACAGACAGTGCGAGCTAAGTGCAGACTAAATGGATTCAATAACAAATGTTTGCCTGATTTATAACCAAAGGAATGAAACGTGAAGAGGTTTTGAAGTTGATCTCTGTCAAATGCTCACAGAGTTTCTCAGTTACATTCTACAATAAACTTGCATTCATTGACTCAGGAGATAGGAACATAAGAACATGAATATGCCATTCAGACCCTTGTGTCTATCCCACCATTCAGTGAGATATAGACCAAAGTGGTTAGCACTGCTGCCTCACAGTGCCAAGGACCCGGGATAGGCTTCAGCCTCGGACAACTGTCTATGTGGAATTTGCACATTCTCCTTGTGTCTGTGTGGGTTTCCTACAGGTGATTCAGTTTCCTCCCACAATCCAAAGATTGCAGTTTAGGTGAATTGGCCATGCTAAATTGCTCATGGTGTTCAGGCATGTGTAGGCCAGGTGCATTAGTCAGGGGAAATGTAGCGTAGTAGGGTAGGGGGATGGGTCTGGGTGAGTTACTCTTCAGAGGGTCGGTGTGGACTTACTGGGCTGAAGAGCCTGTTTCCTTATTGCAGGAATTCTACGATTCTGTGAGATCATGGCTGACCTGTGGCCTAACTTTATCTACCTGCCTTTGGCCCATGTCCCTTAATAACTTTGCTTAATAAAAATTTTAGCTACCTCAGGTATAAAATGAACAGCTGATCAATGGTGGATGAGAGTTCCAAACCTCTACCACACTTTGTGTGTAGAAGTGCTTCCTAAAATCTCTTCTGATTAATCTGGCCCTAATAAATCAGACTGTGCCTTTGGTTCTAGATAAGGTACTGCCATGTGCAGGGCATTACCTAAACAATAACATGACTGATATTTTGACATTCTAGCAGTTCCTAAGGCCGCAGTGTCTCCCACACATAAAATTACATTTCCAACTAAGAAATAAACAGCAATTTGGGCCTCATAACATCTGTGTGTAAAATGAGCCGCACGTTTTAGGATTCCCGATGGCCTTATCATCTGCCATGTGAAGTATGTATTTTGAGAGACTGCTGTTGCAGTTGCCATCAGTGGACACACGGAGTCGCTGTTTACATAGTCAAGTCATTGCTGTGTTCCTTACTCTCTCTGTTCAGAGAGATGGTGGGGAAGTGCAGGTGTTGGACTGGGGTGGACAAAGTTAAAAATCACTTGACACCGGGTTATAGTCCAACAGGTTTATTTGGAAGCACTAGCTTTCGGAGCGCAGCTCCTTCAGTCGGTGATTGTACCAGCGATGCTCTTTCATCACCTCACAACCACCTGATGAAGGAGCTGCGCTCCGAAAGCAAGTGCTTCCAAATAAACCTGTTGGACTGTAATCTGGTGTCGTGTGATTTTTAACTTTGTTCAGAGAGAGAGAGAGGGTCATTAGCTTTAGACCGTATATCAGGTTTTGTGTTGTTAACCGTATTCCTTCTCAAGTCAGCTTCATCAAGCTTTAAAGTTCTGAACCACTTTAAAATATTAACATTTATAAATTTGGCTGTGCAGCCCCTTCACTGTGAACTAGAGTTGTAACAGCCCAATATAGCAGGTGGGAAAGAGACACAAGCATATTTCCACCTGGTGAGACCTGAAAGGGGCAGTTGGCCCTTTGCATTTATCAATCAGAGTTTCTTATTCACTCACAGAATGAGGGCGTCGCTGGCTAGGAGAGCACTTTTTGCCCATTTCCAATTACCCAGAGGGCAGTTACAAGTCAACCACATTGCTAAGGGTGTGTAGTCACACGTAGGCCAGACCAGGTAAGGATGGCAGTTTCCTTCCCTAAAGGACATTACTGAATCAGATGGCTTTTCCCAATAATCAACAACATATTTAACGGTCATCATTAGACTCTTAATTGAAGATGTTTATTGAATTCAAATTTCATCATCTGCCTTGGTAGGGTTGGAAACCGGGTCCCCAGAACATTGCCTGGGTTTCTGGATTGACAGTCCAGTGATAGTACCATTATGGCGACTGGGACGAGCATCAGGTGTATCGCATCGAGTATGAGATCCCTGTTTGGAACTGTTAACCTTGGGCCAATCAGGGAGCCCTGGCTGACAGATAGAAACAGGAGATTCTGAGAGTCTCCCCAGTCTAGGGACAGGCTCTGAGCCCATGTACTGCACACAAGTAAATAAAGAGTGATTTGGTGATGGGATGCTGGTCTCTGTGCAGTTATTTCAGCCACCAGGCTATTAACTGGCATATTATAGCCCCCAGCCCACCCAGCCATGCCATGATTAGCTTGTTCTCAGTCACTGCTGGTACAACCTCTGGTACTAAACTGGGAGATTTGGAAAGTTACTGACGTAAATGTGGTGCCAGGAGCAGGAATATTCCTCTCAACTGCGCTGTCAATGAATTAGGGCCTTGACCCTGCTCCCTATCTCAATAGTCATTACTCCTCTTGCCCTCCCAATGTTCTCTGTCCATGGCTTCCTACCTCCTACCAGGCAGCTCATTTTGTAACCTTCTGCTTCCAAACAGCACCCCCTTTCCTAGCTGGCCTCAATTGTTGACCTCTTTCTTCACTTACCTGGGATCTGTTGTGAGTCTATCAGTAACTTGATCTCAGATAACTCTACAGAACTGACTTTATTTTGAAGGGCTTATGCCTGAAACCTCGACTCTCCTGCTCCTTGGATGCTGCCCGACCTTTTCAAGTGCCACACTTTTAGACTCTGATTCTCCAGCACCTGCAGTCCTCACTTTGTCCTAGTGGCTGTATTGGTATGAGCCTCAAGGCGTCACATTTAGGACACAGTATTCTGTCCATTTCCCACGCAAATGGATACGTACTCGTACACATCCTTCATTATAGCCATTGAAAGTGTCCAAATTGACTCTTTGCACCCAAATAGATCTTTTATCCTATGTTTTGCTCGATCAAGCACCTCTTTGTAGGTTGTAACAAAACATTGAATAAAAGATACAGTCGCCAAAACTTCCAACCTCAGGACAGCTCAGCTACTGTAACATTTAAAAGAAATTCCATTTCTCACACCTTTGTTTAAGGCCTCTCTGTGTGAGATTGATGAATTAGTGTCGACTGGTGCCAAGTATAAGCAGAGATTTTGCAACACTGTCTTGTATCCAATGGGAACTGGATTGAAACTGTTAACTTCTGACAGAAAGGGAGAGCTCTCTTTTCCATCTGCTTCTGTTGGAATGAAACCCAAACACTTTGCAGAATTTTTTTGTGGACCACCTCTCTAATGTATTTAACTGTTCTATGTCCAGTCATGTGAAAATATCTTCTTTGTTTAAATTGTCAATAATAATGATAACTTGGCTATGCTTTTCAAACAATCGATGCAGCCATTGGTTGAATTAACTCAACAGTGAGTTAATATAATGATCAAAAACAACATCCTTTAGAGTCCGGCCACTGCTGATGTCAAAACAGTCAATTCATTAACTTCCAATTGTCCAAGGTCAGCTATTTGAATATGTGCTCTCGAGAGTATAGTACCACTGGAGATGGAACTCTACCTTCTCTCTGTCAGGGAGGAGTATCAAAGACAAGTAATCCTTAATAAATAACAATAATAGCTGATTGGCTGATCTCTACACGCTTGCATGGAATGGGTTGCTGAATAAAATAGTTGACTTTTGAAGTATTATTTTCAGTACTTAACACAAAAATGTTTAAAATTTCAAATGAAGAGTGTTTAAAGGAATATGTATTTTCTTCTGAAGATGTTAATTTGTGGTGGTGTTATGTATCTGGTTTCTCACACAGATGGTCATTCTTCTTCAGACTTAGTCATAGAGTCATAGAGATGTACAGCACGGGAATAGACCCTTCAGTCCAACTTGTCTGTGCTGACCAGAGATATCCTAAATTCATCTAGTCCCATTTGCCAGCATTTGGCCCACATCCCTTTAAACCCTTCCTATTCATGTACACATCCAGACACCTTTTAAATGATGTAATTGTATCAGCCTCAACCACCTCCTCTGGCACCATACACTCACCACCCTCTGCAAGAAGAGGTTGCCCCTTTAATCCCTTTTAAATCTTGTCCCTCTCACCTTAAACCTATGGCCTCTCATTTTGGATTATTGACTATTCACCATATCCTCATGATTTTATAAACCTCTATAATTAGATTAGATTAGATTACTTACAGTGTGGAAACAGGCCCTTCGGCCCAACAAGTCCACACCGCCCCGCCGAAGCGCAACCCACCCATACCCCTACATCTACCCCTTACCTAACACTACGGGCAATTTAGTATGGCCAATTCACCTGACCTGCACATCTTTGGAGTGTGGGAGGAAACCGGAGCACCCGGAGGAAACCCACGCAGACACGGGGAGAACGTGCAAACTCCACACAGAGAGTCGCCTGAGGTGGGAATTGAACCCGGGTCTCTGGCGCTGTGAGGCAGCAGTGCTAACCACTGTGCCACCGTGCTGCCCTTGGCCTCCAATGCTGCAGGGAAAACAGCCCCAGCCTATTCAGCCTCTCTCTATAGCTCAGTTGTCATGTGAAAAAAGAGTTGCATAACAGCCTAGACTGTATGCTGTCTGTGTTAGACTTAGTTCAGTTGGTAACACTCTTACTTCTAAATCACTTGGCTGTGAGTTCAAGTCCCATTCCCATTCATAGAGTATATGTCAGACAGTTCTAGAACAGTAAGCTCTGGAGCCAAGCAAGAAGCAGGCACGTAATGTGCTCGTTCTGGTAATGCACAAGAGAGAGAATTAATTAATGATCTTAAAGTAAAGGGAAGACCACGCAGAAATGGTTGTTAACATGATTGAATTTCATATCCAGTTTAAGTGAGAGAAGAATGGATCTAAGACTAGAGCTCTAAAATAAAATAAAGTACAAAGCTGTGAAGACAAAGCTGACTAACATGAACTGGGAAATTAGATTAAGCAGAATGTAGTAGTAGACATTGAGGGAGAAATTGCATAATTAGCAAGGACATATTCTAGTGAGATCTAAACAAAACAAAGATGTAAGGAGAAGGATACACTCTCCGTGGCTAACTAAGGATGTTAAAATATCAAATTGAAAGAATCAAAATATCATTGAGGCACCTTTTTCAAAAGTGTTTATAAAAGCTAAACTGCAAAAGGGAGTTTAAAGGAATATTTATTTGTGTAATGCCCTTACAAAGTTTTCCTCTGATGATGCTAACATTTTGTAGATAAAAATATTGTAAAAAAGAATGACTAAAATAAAAAAGAAGCGTGAAATTAGAGTACGAGAAAGCTGACTATAAATGGACAAATGGTAAGAATTTCTGCAGCTATTTGAAACTGTAAAGAGTGACTAAAGTGGGCATCAGCCCTCTAGAGAGTGAGTCAGGTGAATTAATAATAGCAAGTAAAGGAATGATGGATGAATTGAACACGCATTTTACAACTATCTCCGCTGTGGAAGAAACAAATAATACCCATGAAATAATTATAAATCAAGAGATTGAGGGGAGAAAGGAACTTAAAACAATTATAAACATTAGGGAAAGAATTTGAGAACATTATGAGATATGAAGACTGACTAGTTGCAAGATCCTGATGGACTTCATTCCCAGAGCCTTAAAAAAAATGAGATAAAGGCTGCATTGGTTTTAATTTTCTGAAATTCCCCTGATTCTGGAAAGTTCCATTGAATTAGAAAATAATAATAAATGTAAATCATTATTTAATGTAATCAGGAAAGAAGGAGACAGAAAACAGAAAACTAGAGGCCAGTTAACATGTGTCTCAGTGAAATGTGCAGGAATTTATCATTAAGGAGGTTACCACTGGATATTTAGAAAACCTCAATGTAACCATGCAGCATTAAAAGCTTTTGTGAAAGGGAAGTCATATTTGCCTAATTTACTAGGGTTGTTTGAGGTGGAAACAAGGGATGTGGTTAAAATGGCACACACAGGGGTGATATACTTGGATTTCCAGAAGGTACTAGACAAGGTGCAACATCAATGTTTGATCCAAAAAATCAGAGCTCACGGTGTGGGGTAACCTTGGGGAGAGGCTGGCTAGCGAACAGCAAGTAGAGAGTATGAATAAATTAATCATTTTTGTTTTGGCAAGATGCAAGTGGAGTACTAGATTAGTCAGTGTTGGGTCTTCAAGTATTTACATCTGAATGATTTATTGTCACATGTATTCAATATAAAATACAGTGACCTGTTTACACCATTATCATGCACCGGCACCATACTCATCAGCTTAAAATAAACTAAAAGAAAGAAAGATAACTTAAAGAGAGTCCAACTTTCCCTTCTCCATCACTACAGTCTTGCTTCAGGCTTCACCAGTCTATTTCGCTGCTCATTGGAAGCTGCCTGAACTGCTGTGCTCTTCCAGCACCACTAATCCACCATTTATCACATACCTGATTTGGATGAAGCTCTGAACATTGGCGGCTGAAATTGCTGATGACTCAGAGAGTAAGTTGTGAAGAAGACATAAGCAATCTGTAAAAGGATACAGCTGGGTTACGTGAATCGGCAAATAATTGACAGATGGAGTGTAATGTGGGAAACTGTGAACTTCTGCACTCTTACAGGAAGAAAGTTGAAGAATTTGAAGGCACCAATGTCTCCAGGTATATAAGTCAGAAGAGGTTAATGTGCTGCCACAGCAAGTAATTAAGCAGACAATTAGAACGCTTTTGTTTATTGCAAGGGGAATGGAATTTTAAAGCAAGACTTTGGTTCTAGTTGTACAAGGATAGGTGAGACAACATCAGGAATACTATATATAGTTTTGGTGGCCTTATTTCAAGAAAGATATCATTGTAAATGTTTAAATAACAGAGGAGGAAGTGCTGGATGTCTTGAAATGGTTAAAGGTGGATTAATCCCCAGGACCTGATCAGGTGTACCCGAGGACTCTGTGGGAAGCAAGAGAAGTGATTGCTGAGCCTCTTGCTGAGATATTTGTATCATCGATAGTCACAGGTGAGGTGCCAGAAGACTGGAGATTGGCAAACGTTGTGCCACTGTTTAAGAAGGGGGGTAAGGATAAGTCAGGGATCTATAGACCAGTGAGCCTGACCTCGGTGGTGGGCAAGTTGTTGGAGGGAATCCTGAGGGACAGGATGTACATGTATTTGGAAAGGCAAGGACTGATTAGGGATAGTCAACATGGCTTTGTGCATGGGAAATCATGTCTCACAAACTTGATTGAGTTTTTTGATGAAGTAACAAAGAGGATTGATGAGGGCAGAGCAGTAGATGTGATCTATACGGACTTCAGTAAGGCGTTCGACAAGGTTCCCCATGGGAGACTGATTAGCAATGTTAGATCTCATGGAATACAGGGAGAACTAGCCATTTGGATACAGAACTGGCTCAAAGGTAGAAGACAGAGGTTGGTGGTGGAGGATTGTTTTTCAGACTGGAGGCCTGTGACCAGTGGAGTGCCACAAGGATCGGTACTGGGCCCTCTACTTTTTGTCATTTACATAAATGATTTGGATGCGAGCACATGAGGTACAGTTAGTAAGTTTGCAGATGACACCAAAATTGGAGGGGTAGTGGACAGTGAAGAGGGTTAACTCAGATTACAACAGGATCTTGACTAGATGGGCCAATGGACTGAGAAGTGGCAGATGGAGTTTAATTCAGATAAATGCGAGGTGCTGCATTTTGGGAAAGCAAATCTTAGCAGGACTTATACATTTAATGGTAAGGTCCTAGGGAGTGTTGCTGAACAAAGAGACCTTGGAGTGCAGATTCATAGCTCCTTGAAAGTGGAGTGGCAGGTAGATAGGATAGTGAAGAAGGCGTCTGGTATGCTTTCCTTTATTGGTCAGAGTATTGAGTACAGGAGTTGGGAGGTCATGTTGTGGCTGTACAGGACATTGGTTAGGCCACTGTTGGAATATGGTGTGCAATTCTGGTCTCCTTCCTATCGGAAAGATGTTGTGAAACTTGAAAGGGTTCAGAAAAGATTTACAAGGATATTGCCAGGGTTGGATGATCTGAGCTACAGGGAGAGGCTGAACAGGCTGGAGCTGTTTTCCCTGGAGCATCGGAGGCTGAGGAGTGACCTTATAGAGGTTTACAAAATTATGGGGGGCATGGATAGGATAAATAGGCAAAGTGTTTTCCCTGGTGTTGGGGAGTCCAGAACTAGAGGACATAGGTTTAGAGTGAGAGGGGAAAGATATAAAAGAGACCTAAGGGGCAACTTTTTCACACAGAGGGTGGTACGTGTATGGAATGAGCTGCCAGAGGATGTGGTGGAGGCTGGTACAATTGCAACATTTAAGAGGCATTTGGATGGGTATATGAATAGGAAGGGTTTGGAGGGATATGTGCCGGGCACTGGCAGGTGGGACTAGATTGGGTTGGGATATCAGGTCGGCATGGACGGGTTGGACCGAAGGGTCTGTTTCCATGCTGTACATCTCTATGACTCTATGACTATACGTATTAATTGCTGTTCAGAGAAAGTTAACTCAATTGATTCCTTGAATGAAGACATTACTTATGAGGAAAGTTTGGACAGCTCAGGCTTGTATTCATTGGTGGTTAGAGGATTGAGGAGTAATGTCATTAAAATGGATGAGATCATTAAGGATTTAATAGGCTGGATGCTGAAGGGAGACTTCTCCTTGGGGAAGAAATTTGAATGACAAGATGGTTCAAAAATAAGGTACCTCTCATTTAAAAATTAGGTCAGGATTTTTTTTCCTCAGCAAGTTGTGAGTTTGTGGAATTCTTTTCCCTGGAAAGCAGTGGAGCAGGGTTCCTGAATATAGGATTACTATAGAATGGAAAGAGGCCATTTAGCCCATAGAATCTGCATCACATTCAAACCCAGCCCCCTATCCTATCCTTGTAACTCTGCATTTCCCATGGCCGAACCACCTAACCTGCGCATCTTTGGACAGTGGGAGGAAACCATGGCACCCAGAGGCAACCCACACCATCATGGGGAGGATGTACAAACTGTTATCCGAGAGCTGGACTCGAACCCAGGTCCCTACTGCTGTGAGGCAGCAGTGCTAACCACTGAGCCACCGTGCTGTCTTTTATTAGTATTGAGGCAACATTAGAAATGTTGTTGACTGGCAAAAGATCCATCCACAGTGAGCTCAGCCATGATTTTATGAAATGGTGGAGTAGGCTCAGGGGCTGAATGGTCCTCTCCTGCTTCTAGCCTGTATCCTCAGATGTCCAGTGCCCAGGGCTCAGAAGTCAAGGTTAAGGCACCAGTGCTGTTTACTAAACAAACATCGCACTGTTAGAAACTGCTGACCCTGAGATGAGGCACAGAACTGAGGCCTTTCCATCTCTCTCGAGTGGGTGTAAAAGATTGCTTGGCATTATTTTGTTGAAGATTAGGGGAAGTATTTCTAATATCCTGCAAGGTCGTATTTATCCCTCATTCAATATCATGTAAGCAGATTACCTGAAAAGGACAGGGTGTGTCCGTATGTAGTGAGTGAGAGCAAATGCCAAGGTTTAACTTTCTTGCTTTCCCCAGAACTCCAGGTGATGTGATTTATTGTGAAATCAGTGCTCGAGCATGACTGAGGCTGATGTAGCTCCATGCCTCAGACCACACCATGGATAACAGGTTTATCAACCGAGTGATTAAAAACAATTGGCAAATGTTTGAATCCAGATGCATTCCTAACATAACAACCAAATGTGTTTCAACCTGCAAACCCTTTCAACGCAGCAGGCTGTGCGTTTCCCAGTTAGCCTCGTGATGAAAATCAAGTTGGATCTTTTATCATTACTTACACGTAACTCTAGTCTGCAACATGCATGGAAAAGTCCACGTTACCATAGCAACCTGGTGCCCCTTTGAGTGAATTGTAATACACCATTCCTCTAATCCTGATGTTGGATGAAAGTGTTAGAGTTACCATTAAGTATCTAGGAAAATAACTCTCACAGTAACATTATTTGTTATATAGAAAGAAATATGGCAATTATAGAGAATTTTAAGAGGGTTCTCTCTGCATACTCTGTGAGCATTGTTGCTTTAAGGATGTATTAAGACCAAAAGACCATAAGGCATAGGAGTGGAAGTAAGGCCATTCGGCCCATCGAGTCCACTCAGCCATTCAATCAGGGCTGATGGGCATTTCACCACCACTTACTCGCACTCTCCCAATATCCCTTAATTCCTTGAGAGATTAAGAATTTGTCAATCTCTGCCTTGAAATCATTTAATGTTGCAGCCTCCACTGCACTCCATGGCAATGAATTCCCTAGGCCCATCATTCTCTGGCTGCAGAAATGTCTCCTCATTTCCATTTTAAATTGACCCCCTTTAATTCTAAGGCTGTGCCCAGGGGTCCTACTATCTTCTCCTAACGGAAACAACTTCCCAGCGTCTACCATCTTTAAGCTCAAGGAAAGATCTAAGCTCTGGTGCAGACATGGGAGCCAGGACACCTTTGATCAATGTCACTTTGTCTTTCAACAAGTGTAACCCTGTCTTGTCGACTGTAGCCCAAGTAGGTCACTTAGGATGCCTGGAACACACACATTCTTCCCTTTCAAGGCATACGCCCGCCTGGGGGAAACATCTAAAGGCTATGTCCAAATTCTCTTAATGCTCCTTACTGGTCTTCCCTGTTATTAGCACATCATCAACCTAGGGGTAGACCTTGTAAACTGCTGTCTCTTGTCCACTGAAAAATTGAACAGGCTGACAATATCCAAATGGTCGTCTCGTACATTGGTACAAACCCTTGATCCTACAGAAAGTGAAATCACTGAAATAATAAGTGAAAACAGAGATTTGGAAGATTAATTACAAGGTATTTTAGCATCAGTCTTTACTATAGATGACACAGGTTACATTCCAGAAGCAGCAATAAATCAGAAATTGGAAGGAAGGCATTGGGACAGTGACGGCCGAGTGGTATTATTGCTGGACTGTTAATTCAGAGACCCAATTAATGTTCTGGGAACCTGGGCTCAAAATCCACCATGGCAGATGGGGGAATTTGAATTCAAATTAAAATAAAGCCTGGAATTAAGAGTCTAATTAGATTACTTACAGTGTGGAAACAGGCCCTTCGGCCCAACAAGTCCACACCGCCCCGCCGAAGCGCAACCCACCCATACCCCTACATCTACCCCTTACCTAACACTACGGGCAATTTAGCATGGCCAATTCACCTAACCTGCACATCTTTGTGACTGTGGGAGGAAACCGGAGCACCCGGAGGAAACCCACGCAGACACGGGGAGAACGTGCAAACTCCACACAGTCAGTCGCCTGAGGCAGGAATTGAACCCGGGTCTCTGGCGCTGTGAGGCAGCAGTGCTAACCACTGTGCCACCGTGCCGCCTTAAATGATGACCATGATACCATTGTCAATTGTTAGGGAAAAATCCATTGGGTTCACTAATGTCCTTTAAGGAAGGAAGCTGCCATCTTCACCTGGTTTGACCTACATGTGACTCTAGACCTGCAGCAATGTGGTTGACTCTTAAATACCTTCTGAGTAATTAAGGATGGGCAATAAATCCTGGCCTAGCTATTGATGCCCACATCCTCTGAATGAATAAAATAAAAACTCAGGAAAATCACAATCACTGCAGAAGTGATACTGAGTAAATTGTTGGAACAGTGAGTTGAGAGGTACCTGATGGATTTTGTTCTAGGGTCTTAAAAGATGTGGCTGTTGAGATAAATGATGTGTTGTCTTTAATTTTCCAAAACTATCAAGGTTTGGGGATGATTCCCATAAGGTTGAAAGATTGTGAATATAACTCCTTTATTCAGAAAGAGAGGAAGAAAGCAGAAAGCTACAGGCTAGTTAGTTTAAAATCCAACATAGGGAAATGTTAGAAACCAATAGAATAGAAGAAAGTAGCAATTTATTGCCACTTGTATTTTTGAAAATACAGTGAGATGTGTACAAGTCGCCACAATTTGGCACCATTTTAATTACAGAAATTGTAAGAAGAAGTAATTAAGACAAAGTTAGGACTAAATTAATCTTGTTTTCCCTCAAAAGCTCCTAGGTTTCTGGAGTGGCTATGGAACACTGCTGCCAAAACCACCCCTGAGGCCGACAAAGCAAGGATTTCTGGACTGGACCCACCCCACTACCACCCCCGAACTGACACAGCAGCCACTGCATCACTGCCATAGCAAGGAAGTAAGTAATAAAAATGCTATTGGTTGGTACTTGGATAAGTTAATCAGGCAGAGTCAACATGGTTTTGTGAAAGGGAAATCATGTTTGATATACCTATTGGAGTTCTTTGATGAGGTAACATCTGCTATAGATAAAGGGGACCAATGGATATACTAGATATCAATGTTCAGGAGACATTTGAGAAGTTCTCATATCAAACTATGATAGATAATAAAAGATCAAGATGTAGGGGACAGCATATTAGCATAGGTGTGATGGTTGGCTGGCTAACAGACAGTAGGCATGAATTGGTACTTTCTCAAGTTACAAAGATGTAATATTGCTGCGACCACAATGGTTTACAATTTATACAAATAACTGAGATGAACAGTTGGAAGGTATGATAGCTAGATTTTCCTGGCAGTGCAATATAGCTCAGAAGTTGTGAAGAGAATATAAACAGGCTATCAAAGGCTCTGGCATATATTCTTAATACTTCGCTGACCCACAGGTGAAGGGGTTGGTGAAGTGCCAGATGACTTGAGGCTAGCTAATGTGGTCCGAGAAAGAGAACAGGAATAGGCCAGGTAATTACAGACCAGTCAGTGGAAGGGAGATTATTGTAAAAGATTTAGAAGGACAGGATTAATCAATAGTTGGAAAAGCAGGGATTGATCAGGGATAGTCAGCATGGATTTGTTAGAGGCAGATCCTGTCTGACTAATTGAGTTGAGTTGTTTTGAAAGAGTGACTAAATACTTTGATGAGGGAAGTACAGTTGATGTGGTTTACATGGAATTCAGTAAGGCCTTTGACAAGGTCCCACATGGAAGGCTGGTCCCAAAGGTAAGAGCCCATAGGATCTAAGGCAAACTGGATCCAAAGCTAGCTTACAAATAAGAGGCAAGGGGTAATGGTGGAAAGATATTTTTGTGATTGGAAATTTCTGAGTAGCAGTGGAGACATGGATTGGTGCTGGGATCCTCGCTGTTTGTTATGCACATTAACAACTTGGATGTGGATGTATGAAGAACAAAGAACAACACAGGAACAGACCCTTCAGCTCATCAATCTTGCACTAACATATGATATCTTTGTAAGCTAAAAACCTTTTGCCTCTATGTCCGTCGCCCACTGTTCCCTGTTTATTCACATATCTGTCAACCTGCCCCTTAAACATTGCTATTGTATCTGCCTCTACTACCTCCTTTGGTGGTGCACTGCAGGCACTTACCAGCATCTGTGTATAAAACAACCTGTCTCTCACATTTTCTTGAAACTTCCCCCTTTTACCTTAAACTATGTACCCTAGTAATTAACATTTCTACCCTGGGAAAAAGACACAGACTATCCACTCAATCCATGTCCCTCATACTTTTGTTAACTTCCATCAGGTTGCACCTCGGCCTTCGACATTCAAGTGAAAACAAACTAAGATTGTCTAACCTCTCCTCATAGCTAATACGTCCTGGGAAACCTTTTCTGTACCGTCTCCAAAGCCTCCATATCCTTCTAGTAGTGTGGCAACCAGAACTACATGCCACACCCCAAATGTGACCTAACTAAAGTTTGATACAGCTGCAACATAACTTGCCAATTTTATACTCGATGCCCCAGCTGATGTAGGCAAGCATGCTGTATGCCTTCTTGGCCAACTTATCCACTTGTGTTCCCACTTTCAGAGAACTGTGGATATTTACATCTAGATCCCTCTATATGTTAATGTTTCTCATGGTTCTGCTATTTACTGTGTACTTCCCACCTGCAATAGACCTTCCAAAATGCATCACCTTGCATTTGCATTTGACAGATCTGTGAATAAACAGTGAACATCGGGATATGGACATAGAGGCACAAGGTTTTTAATTTACAAGGGTGTCATGTGTCAGCACAAGATTGGTGGGCCGAAGGACTGGTTCCTGAATTTGATTAAATTCTACCTGCTACTTCTGAGCCTAAGTTTTCAATCTATCTATATCCTGCTGTATCCCCTGGCAATCCTCCTCACTATCTGCAGCTCCCTCAATCTTTGTGTCATCTGCAAAATTACTAATTTCATCACCCACCATTCTCCTCCAAATCATTTACATATGTATAACAAATAACAGGGTTCCTCACACTGATCCCTCTGAAACACTAATGGTCATAGATCTCCAGTCTGGAAAACACCCTACTAGTGCAACTCTCTGTTTTCTATAACCCAGCCAGTTGTGTATCCACCCTACTAGCTCACTGCAGACCCCAGGTGACTTCACCTTCTGTATCAGCCTGCCATGGGAGACCTTGTCAAAGCCCTTACTAAAGTTGATGTAGACAACATCCACCTCCCCGCCCTCATCGGTCCTTTTTGACTTTTCTTCAAAAAGAGGGATACTGTAGAAGGTATAATTGGTTAAGTTTGACGATTGCATAACATTGGGGGTGTTGTTGATAGTGAGGAGGATGGGCTCAGGCTACAGCCTGACATCGATCAGTTGGTAAATTGGGCACACCAATTGCAGTGAAGTTTAATCATGGAAAGTGTATGGTGACACATTTTGGGCAGTCTAATCAGGGAAGGAGATACACAATGATTGGTGCATTCCCTGGCAGTACTGAGGAACAAAGGGACTTTGGTGTACAAGTCCATAGATCCCTGAAGGTGTTAACGTAGGTAGACAGGGTGGTGAAAATGACATTGGGATTCTTGTCTTCATTAGCTGGGATGTAGAGTATTAGAGTAAGGAAATCTTGTTACAGGTTTATATGTGGTTTGGTCACCTATGGAATACTGTGTGCAGTTCTGGTCACCACATTATCGGAAGGATGTGATTGCACTGGAGCAGGTGCACAGAAGATTCACCAGGATGTGCCTGGGATGGAAAGTCTCAGTTGTGACAGGGGACTGGATAGGCTGGCTTTGTTTTCTTTGGAGCAGAGGAAGCTGAGGGGGAATCTGATTAAGGTTAACAGCATTGTGAGAGGGATAGACAGAGCAGATTGTGAGAATCTCTTCCCCATGGCAGACATGTCTAAGATCAGACGGCCTATCCATAAGGTGAAGTGGAAGTAGTTTAGAGGAGATACGAGGAAAAATGTTATCACCAGAGGATGGTAGAAATATGGAACATACTGCCTGTGAGGATGGTAGAGACAGATAATTCCAAAACATTTAAGAAGTATCTAGATGAGTACTTACACACCAGGACATCATATTATGGGCTCAGTGCAGGTGAACAGGAATAGTGCAGTTTGATGTTTGTTGGTCACACAGATATGGAGGGCTGAAGGCCCTGTTTCGAAGCTGTATGACTCTGACTCGGTATAAATAGGTTAAGTGAGTGGGCAAAGGTGAGTCAAAGTAAGTATAATGGAACATATAAAACTGTCCATTTTTGTAGGAAGAATGAAAATGAAGCCCATTACATAAACGGTGAGATATTGCAGAGCTTGGAGATGCAAAAAGATCTGAGTGGCCTCATGCATGAATCACAAAAGTTTAATATGCAAGTAAAGCTCCTAATTGAGTTTATTAATATTTATTGTCAGGGGAATTGAATATAATAGTCAGGAGATTATGCTTCAGTTAAACAGGGTATTGGTGACACTGTATCTTGACACTAGGGTCTAATTCAAGAAGTACGTACATGTGAAGGAGGCGATTCAGAGAAGGTTTTCTGGACTCATACCTGAAATGGGATCTTTGTCTTATGAGGGAAGTTTGAACAGTCTTGACTTGTGCTTGCTGGAGTTTAGAAGTGTAAGAAGTGACTAGATTGAAACACATCCGATCCTGAGAGTGGGTGACAGGATAGATGTGGAGAAGATGGTTTCTTTTATAGGAGAATCGGAAAATAAGGGTTAATCAGGGATTGCCAATTAAAAACAGAAATGAAGCAACTTTCTTGCTAAGAAAGTTATGAATCTTTGGAACTTTCTTCCTGAAAGATTGGCAGAAAACAGAGTCCTTGAATATTGTCAAGGCAGGCGTAGATAGATTCTTGGTTAGCAAGGAGGTTAAAGGTTATCAAAGGATATGGATTTAAGCTTACATTCAGAGCAGCCATTTTCTCTTTCAATATCAGAACAGGCTCAACGGGCTGAATGCCCTATTCCAGCTCCTAATTTGTATGTTCACATGTTCATTATGGTGGGAAAGGTTCAAGGGGCTGAGTGGTATCTCATTGATTCCTGATGAAGGGCTTTTGCCTGAAACGTCAATTTTCCTGCTTCTCGGATGCTGCCTGACCTGCTGTGCTTTTCCAGCACCACTCTAATCAGGTATCTCATTATTTCTACTTTACGTCATCCTGGGGATCACAAATTTAGAGTCTGTCCCTATGAGTTTGTCACGTATTTCCTTTACTGGCCATGATTGGTATGTTTTGTGTGTCAGGGGTATATGTTTTCTTGCCCTTGGTGTGGCTCCAATATTAAGTAATTATAGCATCACACTTTAGAGAGCTTAAAACTAATGGAAGTTATTTATCCTCACACATTTACCCTTCATTTAAAACACAATGTCTCACACATACATTCCCATATGCACACTCCCACATGGGGTGGCTGATGATAACAGGTAAGCAGAGTAAACTGTTACAAATTATGACTAACTTGGTCTTTGGTTTACAACTACCACTGCTCTACATCAGCTTTGGGATTTTGATTAAAACTGATGATTTAGGATTGAGTTGAAACGCTTGTAGAGCAAAGTAGTCTCAGTGGGCTGTGAGGATTCCTGCAGTTGAGTTTCTAGAAGGTTGGTTGTCAAGTGAACTTTCACTGGAGCAAGTTGGAAGGATCCTTATCCCTACTGGGATCGCCCTCTGTGAAAGATATTGGAATTAATGACCTTACCGGCTTAGATTACTTGCAGTCAATTAAGTGGCTGTTGGTGAAATTATGTTTGCAGGCAACTTCGAGATAATAATATGGCTCTCTCAGCATGTGCTGTTTACAAGTTCTTTGTAAATTTATGCTGCCATCCACAGTACTTGTTATTACCATCAATCAATCTTTGCTTCATTGGCAAACCTGGATAGACGGTTCTCAAGTATGTCATCCCAGACATTAACAAATGTAAGGAATAGTTAATAACAGGGAAGCAGTGGAGGAAGATTCAGTCACAGCTTAGAGTCATTGTGTCGTAGAGATATATAGCACAGAAACAGATCCTTCAGTCCAACTCATCCATGCTGACTCGATATCCTAAATAAACCTAGTCCCATTTGCCAGCATTTGGCCCATATCCTTCTAAACCCTTCCTATTCATATACCCATCCAGATGCCTTTTAACTGTTGTTACTAGACCAGCCTCCACCACTTTCTCTGACAGCTCATTCCATACACGCGGCATTCTCTGCATAAAAAAGTTGCACCTTAGGTCCCTTTTAAATCTTTCCCCTCTCACTCTAAACCAATGCCCTCTAGATTTGGAATCCCCCAGGGAAAAGACCTGTCTATTTATCCTATCCATACCCCTCGTGATTTTATAAGCCTCTATAAGGTCACCCTTCTGACACTCCAGGGGAAAAGAATACCCAGCCTATTTAGCCTCTCCCTGTAGCTCAAACCCTCCAACTCTGACAATGTCTTTGTAAATCTTTTCTGAACCCTTTCAAGTTTCACAACATCCTTCCTTTAGCAGAGAGACCAAAATTGAACGCCGAGCCAATTTCCTGTATAGGTGCAACATGATTCCAATTCCTATACTGACCAGTTAAAGGCAAGCAAACCAAATGCCTTCTTCATTATCCTATCTACCTGCTACTCCACTTTCGAGGAACTATGAACCTGCACTCCAAGGTCTCTTTGTTCAGTAACACTCTCCAGGACCTTACCATTAGGCGTATAAGTCATGCCCTGATTTGCCTTTCCAAAATGCAGCACCTCACATTTATCTAAATTAAACTCCAGCTAGGAATTCAATAAGGATCTAAAGGAAACAATGTATAGGGCAATGGGAAAAGGCTGGGAGAATGGAAGTAGATAATTCCCTTGCGTCATGGTCTAGCATGGTCTTAAAGATGATGGTCTCTTATGCACTGTAACCAATCTATGATTGCAAGATTCTATGAAAAGTTCTGTCACGGTCTTTCAATTCGCACAGATGGTAGGCAGCATTCCCTCTAAGTTCCGGTATTTAACATGTCAGCCAGGATTGCAGTATGGACCTCTGGTTCTGGAAGTCACTGCCACGCACAGACCTCAGAGTTCACTGCAGCTATAAACAGAAATAGGGAGACCAGAACTGAACACAGTACTGTATTCCAAAAGTGGCCTAACTAATGTCCTGTCTCGATGCAACATAACCTTCCAACTCCTACACACAGTGCACTTGTCCAGATTCATTTCAATCTCAGTGTGTTTGGACTTTGTTTGCAAAATTGTCCTGTCCTTTCACTTAAAGATTTCTGGCCCTGTGATTGACTTGAACTAGAAGAAATTTATAAAAGATAATGAACCAATGGCATATTTATAGAATGAAACATTAATCATATGTCCTGCTTTTTAAACAAACATCATTATATAGTCTGTACTAAGAAAATTGGCTTGTCAATTTACTGTCTGACTGAAGGATCTTTGGCTGAAGAACGTAAACTGCCAAGTGTCTCTTTTGCAATTAGATTAACAGATTCTAGAAGGCTAAAAAAAGTCATTTATAGCTTCAACCTTTTTATTTCTGAAATAGCAGTCAACCTTAATGATCAAATTCGTGCACAGATTGAATATTCATTAGTTACCTCTCATAAACCTCCACTCCAGGGTGAACTGCACATGGCTCAATGCAGTTTGAGAGCTCATCCTAATTACCCCATTATTCCAGAAGCAGAGTGAGATATTCTTATTGATCCTGAATGTCATGTTAAGCAATGCAAAATCAATTCTGAAGATTCAGATAAGAAGGGAAGACATTTATAAGGAACCTTTCATAAACTTGGAATGGCCTAAAGGCACTGTTCGTAGGAGCCTGACCCAAGGGTGGCTGAGATCAATCGTTTCAATGTTTTTGCCTCGACTTTGATCAGGAATCAAATTCGCGAATGTCACTATCTCCGTGATTCCACTGCTTACCCAACAGCTTCATTGAATTATTAGCAGAGCCTCTTGTCTGTCCAAGTTTTTAAAACAAGGTTCACTGATGAATTAAATATTTATACTTGCGATCTAGGAATGGTGCTGAATGTTGTGCAACCAATTATGACCATCCCTGTTTCTGACTGTATGGTGGAGATTAGTTATTGAGGAAACAGCTGAGGATAATTGGGCCTAGGACATCATCCTGAGGAGCTCCTGCTGTGAGATCTGGCAACTGGGATTAATATCCAGTCAGGGGTAGCACAGTGGCTCAGTGGTTAGCACAGTACCAGGGCCCCACCTTGGGTGACTGTGATTCCCCCCTCAAGTGAATGTCTGTGTGGAGTTTGCACATTCTCCCCGTGTCTGCCTGGGTTTCCCCTGGGTGCTCCAGTTTACTCCCACATTTCAAAAGATGTGCAAGTCTGGTGAATTGGCCATGCTAAATTGCCAAGTGTTAGTGTTAGGTGCATTAGTCAAGGGTAAATATAGGGTAGGGGTGGGTTACTCTTCAGAGGGTTGGTGTGGACTTGTTGGGCAAAAGGGTCTGTTTCCATACCGTAGGGAATGTAATCTAATATGACCATTAATGGGGATAGGGAGTCAACAGCCTTGTGTATTATTTTAGATTAGATTACTTACAGTGTGGAAACAGGCCCTTCGGCCCAACAAGTCCACACCGCCCCGCCGAAGCGCAACCGACCCATACCCCTACATCTACCCCTTACCTAACACTATGGGCAATTTAGCATGGCCAATTCACCTGATCTGCACATCTTTGGACTGTGGGAGGAAACCGGAGCACCTGGAGGAAACCTATGCAGACATGGGGGGATGTGCAAACTCCACACAGTCAGTCGCCTGAGGCGGGAATTGAACCCAGGTCTCTGGCGCTGTGAGGCAGCAGTGCTAACCACTGTGCCACCGTGTCACTCACCAAACTATCAATTCAGAAACTCAGCTGGAATCATGACAGATGGTGGAATTTGAATTCAATAAAGGATCTGAAATTAAGAGTTTAAAAAATGACCATGAAACCATTGATGATTCTAGGGAAAACCCCATCTGGTTCATGAATGCCTTTTAGAGAAGGAAATCTGCTATTCTTACCTGTTCTGGCTAACATGTCACTCTTGAGCCATAGAAATAGGCAATGAGGGATGGGCAATAAATGCTGGCCTAGACAGCGATGCCCACATCCTCAATAAGAATAAATAAAATCTTTGTTTGTGCTGAGTATGGCTCCATAACTGGAAAATCCCTCTCGACTTCAATTTGACCAGGATACCTTGATGGCATACTCAGACAAACATTGTCTTAGTATCAAGGACAGTCCCACTTACCCCACCTCGGGAATTCATCTTTTCAGTCCATGTTTGGACCAAGGCTTTAAGGCGTTCTACAGTCTAGCGGTCCGGGCATTCAAATCAAACAAAGAACTGCAATTGGTGGAGATATGAAACAAAAGCTGGAAGTGCTGGAGAAGCCCAGCATCTGTACAGAGAAAAAAACAGAGTTAATGTTTGGAGTCCAGTGACTCTTTGTCAGAGTTTTGTCTACAGATGCTGCCAGACCTGCCGAGTTTCTCTAACACTTCCTGTTTTTGTATTAGTGGGCAGGTTATCACTGAGTAAATGCCAATTAATGTCATCAGTAAGAACACCTTCCATCACATTGTGCCTGTGAGTTTTTAGGGAAATCCAAGAAATCATTCTATTCCCAGACCTCATATCCTCGGTAATGTGAATCACATGGGCCTTATATCTATGCAGAAAGGATGGTTAGTGGATGCTTGAAATTCAAACACTTTCTTATCATAAGTAAGTGGTTGAAAATGCAACTGTTTACAACACAAAATTCTCAACTCTTTTCTGGTGTTTTGGAGTCTCGCAGACTATCCATTATTAGCCCATGAGCTGCTATCCTTGTCTTTCAATAAATACCTCAAATGTTCTTCCCAGTAAAAGAAACTAGGCCCTCTTCAAACAAGATGGAATTATTCTGTAGATTTGCTTGTGGTCCCATGTATATTATTATTTTCTCCCCATATTCCATTTTATAGTCCATATTCCTAACGTTTTTTTGTTCAGTCATGTTCCCACCACCAGTCACAAGGATTGGAAAGTCACAGCCTCCACCTTTATAGGGGGTTATGTGCAGCCTCCCAAGGCCGGGAAGCTGAATGAGGGCAGCTCCAGGCTGGTTTTCTGTCAGTGGGGAGTACAGAGAGCTTCACTGTAATCAAGCTAAGTCTCTGAAATAACAACAGCTTTACAAATTACATCTTCGCAATTACATTGAAGGTTAGGCAATTGAAATAACTGCACAGAGGCTGGTGGCCTGGATCTAATTCACTTTTTATTTACACATGCACAGTACATTGGCTGTGGCCAGTCAGCCCCTCAGGTGAGAAGATTCTGAATCCCCTGTTTATATCTGTCAGCTGATTGGCCCAGGTTAACAACTCCAATCATGGATCTCATAGCGAAGAAGGTTCACCTGGTTCCAATCACTACAGCAATAAATACTAGCTTAGCATTCCCTGAAATAATTTTTAAAAAGTCATTTGAAAACATCTCTTACATTTTGGGAGAAGCAATGCTATGGTCTTTTCATCCCTCACTGACAAACCCCCGCTTTATTTATTTCCTAAGTGGTTGATCAGCCTGCCTTTGAGCTCCTAACCATCAAAACACTTAGTCTTACTGTCAGGCAGAACAAGTCAGATAACCCCCTTGATTTTACCTTCAATTAAAACATGCCGATCTTATCGACCTCACAACTGTAACACTTGAAGAGAACAATTGTAAAACCAAAGAATCATAGCCCTTTATTAAGTGGGTTCACAGCTCAGTCATTGGGAACAAGAATCTTGGGTTAAACTGTTTCATTTCAAGTTGGCTTTCATAAGCATCTGCTTAGTTATCTTTAATGGCACAATTACTGGGTTCTAGGAAATTACATTATAGTTGCTCATGATTACAGCACCATAAAGTCTTAGGCTGCCCTCCCTAAGGTACTGATGGGCACTTGGAAATCTAGCAGTGAAAATGGCATTCATTATTCAAGACTTCTTTTGGCTAAATTTAATTGGCGTGTTGGTGCAGGGCTGATGTCTGGCTTCAGGACAAGAATTCTTTGAGTGTTTAGGAACCAGAAGATAAGGGAAGTGCATTTCAAAGCCAGTGCCCTTGCTTTTGATTGCAGGCTTGTGGCGAAGCATCTATCGTCAATGTAGTTATATTCAGCTCAGAGCTTGGGTTCTGTAGCCAGGCTATATACTGGAGGTTTTCTCTCTTTATTCTGTTGATTGCTGATAAATTGGTGTCACGGTTTAGGACAAGCAAACATCAGCCAGTTAATTCGGAGAGTGCTAATTTATCTACGTGTTTTGATGAAAGGGTTGGGATATTTGATTTAATGTGTTGTAAGGTCATTCCCTGCTGTCTGCTTTAAGCCACAGAATGTGAATAAATATGAGATGATCTTCCATTTCCAGGAAGTTTGTATGCCAGTGAAGACTCAGTCAAGTTCTGCATGCTTGAAGCATCACCAAATTTATTGCGTCAGCGCGGTTGAAGGCTTGTGCCAGACACTTCATTCACTGTGTTTAAATATGAAACACACTCCAGCTGACAGGGGTCTTGCCCCATTGGGTGGAGAGCTGATGACAGACCCATGCCACCTCCTCTGCAGAAGGCTGAATATACGATGTGCCAGTCAGGTACTTCGGTGACAGCTGCTGGCTTTCCCTGGGATCAAGGGCCACAGGAGTTCAAATTCTGCCTCCCTGGAGTGTCGGAGGCTGAGGGGTGACCTTATAGACATTTACAAAATTATGAGGGCCATGGATAGGATAAATAGGCAAAGTCTTTTCCTGGGGCCATAGGTTTAGGGTGAGAGGGGAAAGATATAAAAGAGACCCAAGGGGCAACGTTTTCACGCAGAGGGTGGTACGTGTATGGAATGAGCTGCCAGAGGAAGTGGTGGAGGCTGGTACAATTGCAACATTTCAGAGGCATTTGGATGGGTATATGAATAGAAAAGGTTTGCAAGGATATGGGCCAGGTGCTGGACTAGATTGGGTTGGGATATCTGGTCGGCATGTTGGACCGAAGGGTCTGTTCCTGTGCTGTGCATCTCTATGACTCTATGACTATGACTCGAAGTTGACTCCTCATCATTGCCAATTTTGTGAGGAGGTTGGGTTGGTGGTTGGTGCCAGTAACGCACCCAGAGGCCTAGGATCACGAGAGGGACCCCGGTCACAGATGGATGAGGGTGGGAGAGAGCCTGTGGGGGTTGCATGCTGGGGTAAATGGGGAGTCTGAGGGAAGGTTGGATCTCCAGTGGACACATCCCTTTCCTGATGCAGGCTCCCTCAAAGCCTGATTAGCAGCCCCTGGGAGCCCACGGATGACTCTGATCGGCTTTTTGAGCTGTAACCATAAGAAATAGGAACAGCTATAGTCCATTCAGTCCCTTGAGCCTGCTTCACCATTCAATAGGATCATGGCTTGTTGGAGAAATTAGCCCAATAAAGCAGAGGCCACACAAGATCGGGTGAAATTGACAAGCTGTTTATTACAAGCGATATCGCCGGAAGAGAAACTGACTAGGCTGACACAGAACTGACAGTTTGTACAGGTAGATCAAGGGTTCTCTTCCCTAAGCTGAGAATGAAACCAGGTTTTATAGGAATCTTGCACAATGAGGTTAATTAAAATAAGGAACGAGACAATGTATTTGGAAATGAAGTAATCCACTTACAATGATGATAATTGAAAAACAGTCATCAGAAGAATGTCCTGATTGTTGATACAATGTAACATTGAGTGTTACTCACAGTATCAATGAGCTCTTGATGGGATCTGGAGATCCCAGCTCTCTTTGCAGGTCAGTGAGAATGCCTCTTTTGAAACAATAAGGTGCTTCCATTGTTCCTGTCCTGGGAGAGGGGTCCTCTGGTGTCTCTCTGTCTGACCTGTCCTTTGTGTGGCTTCAGTATTGCTGTATTATGAGACTGCCTTCGGGGCTTTGGGACAGCTGTGTTGACTGGGTCCAGGAAGCTTATTTTTAGTGTATTTTGGAAAGTGTATTCCCTGGTCTGTGAGTGACTATAGTTCTGTCTGGTTTCACTTGTCAGCCTGTTTGGTCAATGCTGAGGCATTCTGGGTGTTTCTGGTATAGTTTGGCCAAGTTTGACTCCTATGTTCTGGGTGGGCATACTGTGGGTAGGTAGGTGGCAGAAAATTTCTCACGTGGCTGATCCGACATGCCTCACGTCCACTTTCCCGCCCTGTCCCCGTGACCCTCGTTTCCCTGACTGATCCAGAATTGTTCTATTTCAGCCTTAAACATATGTAACGACTCTGCACCCCACAGCAAGGAGTTCCAAAGACTCCTAACCCGCTGAACAAAGAAAGTCCTCCTCATCTTTCATGCAGTGACAGCCATGCGTGCCATGGTTTGAAAGCCATTAATTGCCCACTTTAGGGCCTTTACTGACGGCAAAGCAGGAGAGCTGACAATAGGCCGCTCCACACCAGACTGAAGTGGGTCAGAGGTGAAAAGGTGCTGGGTCACCTGCCTGCCACCTTCCAACCTGATTGAATGCCACTCCATCTCCTTACTGGCCTTTGGATCTGACTTACATCCTTCCTCTTGTTAAATATCGTATAAGGATTTGCAGGGTTTTAGGTCTGGGACACTGTGAAGAACACCACCCACTCTGATGATGACAGAGGTCACATGGATGAAGGGATTCTTGCAGAGACTCCAAAAGAGGCAGATGTGTTTAGGTGACAAGTATGTAGTTTGTAACAATGCAATGAATTATTTACTGTACATTACTGATGATTCAGAATTTCTACAAGTGAGATCAAAAGGTGGATTGCCTCCGTCACAACATTATGCAGACATTTATCTCATTACTGAGTTTAATTATAGATTAGTGCATTGTATAATGGTCTTGTGAAGTGCCATGCACTGTCTTATGACGTTCAAGATGCGATGCAAATATAAGTTGTTCCAATGTATGTGATTGCTTAGACATGAAGGTGAGTTGGGAGGTCTGTAGGAAAGTGAGTTAAAAAATACACATGGATCAGATTAATAGCATTGATGTGATGTATGAGTGTTCTTAACATTTTAGAACTACAGTTAGCATAACCAAGGCTGGGGAAACTGGCCAGACATTTTAAATACTTGCTCTTGGAATTTTTTTTGTTCTTACGAGCATTACTGGTCAGGCCAGCATTTCTTACCTGTCATCAATTGCCCTGGTGAAGGAGGCAGAGGAAATGGGGTGTCTGGTGGTGAATTGCCTTCACAGACCGCTATAATCATGTGGCATAGGAACACCCACAATGCTGGTTTAGGAAGAGAATTCCAGGCTCTTTGGAATAAGCAATACATTTCCAAGTCAGGATGGTGTGTGACTTGCATGGGAACTGCATGTGGTGGTTTCCCCATGTATCTGCTGTCTTGCCCTTTTAGGTGGGAGACTTCACGAGTTTGGAAAATACTGTTGGAAGAGTTGGCATCACTGGCAAGGTCAGTATTTGTTGCCCATACCTAATTGCCTTTCTGAGGATGGGAGTAGATCTCACAGGGCTGGAGGCAAGGGCAATTTACCAACGGCCCCCTTGACCAGCTCTGGCTCAGTGTGAGGCATTCTGGGTCTGCGGTCAGAGCTTTTTTTTGCTTCAAACCCCTTATCACAGATGTCAGCATTAACCCTGGGACGACACTTCATTATTCATCCTGAACTCCAACTTAAAGTCTGACGATCCTAATCTGGAACTTGCAAAAAAATAGTTTTCTGATCATTTTCAGTTCTGTGTGATCAACAACCAATCACCTGTCAGTGAAAAGAGAAACTGATCAATTTTGATATGCATCCTTTAGATGAGATTTTAAACCCCATTCAATTGGAAATAGAAGATTGTCTGCCTACTTAAGACCAGAAAACACAGGAACCAAAGTAGATCATTCAATTCATCAAGCATGCCCTGTCGTTTAATAAGATCATGGCTGATCTGATTCTCCTCTTTTGCACTTTCCTATCTTTTCCCATAGCCCTTTTGTCCCTTAACGATTAGAAATCTGCCTATCTCATGCATGAATACACTTAACAACCCAATTCAGTGGAACAAAATTGCTGTTTTCAATGGACTGACAAATGTATTCTTTGACCAAGACCCCCAGAACACAGGTCATTATAGAATTGCTGTTTGTAAGGGCTTGCTGTGGGCAAATTGGCAGCAACTTAAATCACAAACATCAGGTGGGCTAGAATCAGACAGGATGTCAAGATTGTAAAAAATTCACATCTGAGCACAATCCACTTCCAATCTGACAACATCAAATTTTAAAAGAGATGAATTGTTCCAGTTATTTTCAAGATGCCTGGCATTCCCATTAACTTCAGTATGTCACTGTCACTCAGTTCCTGTGAATTGTATCATTAAAAGCATCTAACTTGACAAGTGAAAGAAAGACTTTGCACTTACATTACACCTTTCTTGACCCTTAGGACATCCCAAATAGCTTTAAATCCAACAAAATACTTTTGTACTAATTATGCAACATTAAAGGAAAAAAAGGTTTGCATTTATATGGTAACTTTTCACAAAGGCCAGATCTCAAGCTCCTTTACATGCAATGAAACATTGTTGGTGTGTAGTCTGTATTGCATTGTAGTAAATGAGCCAGTAATTAGTGCATAGCCAGCTCCCCCAAATGACATTGGTCTGTGTTTATTGTGATTTGGATTGAAGGATATATAATGGTCAGGTTACCAGGTATTACCCTGCTGTTAAATCCATCAGAGAGGGCTGATGGAGCCTTGGTTTAGCATCTCACCCTAAAGACAGCACCTCTGACAGTGCTGCCAACCGTCAGTACTACACTGAGTACCAGTCTTCAATTTTGAAATGGGACTCAAACACATAACCTTCTAACCCAGAGATGGAAGTGCTATGAATTTTACAAATTGAAAACATGCAAACATAAATGTAGCGCTGGTTCATTGAATGTATCCAAAGACTTGAAGACCATTATAATAGTTTTCACAAGATCATTATTGAAGAGTTCAAAGATCCCTCGATCTCATCAACAAAGGAGTGTCATTTTCTCAAAAAACAACGGGCACAAAAGTCTGTTCCATCTCGCTAACTGTTCCAAATTACAGCTGCCATATTCCACATTGCAATGTTTTTCCCCCAAGACTACCTTGTTTTATCAAGACAAGCTGGAGAAGGCTAAATCTCAAAGGGCAAAGAATCTTCAGAGTGAAAATACGAGATATGTTCCAAATAACGTCAAGAGTTAAAGTCAAGGTTGGAAGAGCTTTCAATTAAATATGTAATACAAGCAGAAACAGTTGTACTTGATAGCTGATTTTTAGGTACAAATTCATCTGGGAAAACCAACAGTGGGATAGATCCTAAATAATCATTGCAGAAAATATTAATGTGCCTTGGCCAGAAGTTGCAATATCACAGGGAACAGATGTTTGCAAACAGATAGAACCCCCGTCAGAGACCTATAATGTAAAAAACAAATTAGTGAAACATTCTGAAAAACACAGAGATTACAGATGCAGCACATCAACTGGAAAGGATTTATGACATGTAAATACTGGTTCTCAGCTCTGAATCCAGAGAGTGAAAGGATGAGCAGGTGGCAGAGAAACTGGAAGTGAATTGGGGCCAAGGATTCCTCACAAGCCTTCACCTACGTACCATTTATCAAGTTTAAATTTTGTTTTCCAACCTTTCCAGTTTGAGTGCTGCAAATCTGTCCCAAAGAGGTATTCGTTTACTTGCTATTTTAAACTGTGTTTTCAATCACAATCATTACTTATTAAAAGACTGCTGAATACTGGTCTATAGTCTGTACATGAAAGTAACTAGAACAGATGGAGTTGTTATGGTCTGGTAATATTACTGTGAGAAATTAATCCATGTGTAACTGTATCACTTGTCCAATGTTCCTTTGTAGACTATCATACACACTGCTGTGTGAGATCATATCATCAGTACCAACTAATATCCGAGATTCTTGTTTGTACTGTGGCATTATGAACATCAAATGTGCTGTCACAAGGACTATTCACCTCGAGTAACTTAGAAACATTTAAGGAGCAGCGAGAAGGGTGAAAACTGGTGGGAAAATGTTTGCACAAGCTTATGCTCACCAGCAATGTAGTATGGTGGTAATGTCCCTAACTCTGAACCAGGGCATCTGGGTTCAAGTTCTGCCTGTTCTGATGGTGAGTAATAACGTGGTTGAACAGGTTGATTAGAAAATATCTACAAATGCCAGCATTAGGGCGAATGGACTGGACCTTCTGTGGAATTTTATCTGAAAATCATGAATGAAAGAAAAATAAAATATTATTCATTTAGTCATCCTTTGCTTTTCTGGTTCTAGCTTCTCTATATCATCTGTCACCAGCTTTGCCATTCTTTTCCTTTTTGTTTTCACTTACGTTCACGCCTTCTGCCATCAATACATAGTTGGCGTGTGTACCATCTACGATGCTCCTTCGAAAGTACCTTCCAAACGGTGGTCTCTAATCCCTTAAATGGCAGGAGCAGCAGGCACAAAGGGACACCATCGCCTGCAGGCTCCTCTCCGAGCCACACGCTGCCCTGACTTGGAGAAATACCGCTGTTCCTTTCCCACTGCTGGGTCAAAACTCCTGTAACTCCCTGACAGACTCTGCTGTTCCTTCACCCCAAGGGCTACAATGGTTCAGAAAGGCAGCTCACCACCCGTCAGGGATGGGGAATGGGCGACAGAATTTTGTCCTTGCCAGTGACACCCACATCCCATAAAAGAATAAAGGAAACCTTTTGCCAAAGCCTGATTCCTGCTGAGGTACTGCCCGATGGACAGGACAGTCAGCTTTTTTCCAGTGTTCAATTAAGTTCCACCTCATTAAGCCAAAAGCTAATCAGCTGCCCTGCGGTTTATTGCATCAATATAACACAGAAGCATCTACATTTTCAATAACATTTTACAGTTTGGACATTTCAAACAATTTTGTTAGAAGCACTGTGATTTTCATAGCAGTGAAAAACAGTTGAAAAAATATCATCCAGATTCCATGTTCATTCATTCTCAATAACATAATGTCGCAACACTTGTAAGGCTTTACCATGTTGAATATCATGAACTTAGTTACAGCTGTCAGACTCAAATAACTTCTCCCAATTCTAATTTCATTGTTGCCTGGGAGCATTTAATTCCAGCTATTAGACACACCCAAGAGCACCATGGTAAGTGCATTAAGGCTGCAGCTGTTTGGCTCCGATACAAAATAATCTCCTGCAGCGATGTTCTGATTAGTTTCTATCTCCCAGGCTGGGCTTTATTTTGTTTAGATTTCTATAAAAAGGGATTCTGTAAAATAAAAGGTGAGGTATGGTAGCTCAGTGGCCAGCAATGCTGCCTCACAGTGCCAGGGATCTGAGTTTGTTTCCGGGTTTGGGCGACTGTGTGGAGTTTGCATGTTCTCTCCGTGTCTGGTGGGTTTTCGCATGGTGCCCCAGTTTCATCCCACAATCCAACGATGTGCAAGTTAGGTTAATTGGCCATGCTAAATTGTCCTGTAATGTTCAGGGACATACAAGTTAGGTTGGCCATGTTAAATTGTCCTGTAATGTTCAGGGATGTGCAGGTTAAGGTGGATTGGCCACGTTAAATTGTCCTGTAATGTTCAGGGATGTGCAGGTTAAGGTGGATTGGTCATGCTAAATTGTCCTGTAATGTTCAGGGATGTACTGGTTAGGTTTATTGGCCATGCTAAATTGTCCCATAATGTTCAGGAATGTACAAGTTAGATTGATTGGCCATGCTAAATTGTTCCATAAGATCTCGGGATGTGCAGCCTAGCTGGATTAGCCATGCGCAATGTGGGCTTATGGGGATGAGGTGGGGAGGGAATTGGTCTGGGTGGGATGCTCTTCAGAGGGTCACTGCTGACGTGATGGGCTGAATGGCCTCAATCTGCAGGGTGGGGATTCTGGTTCCCAGTCCTGCAATCTGAGAATCAATGCGGCCTAAAGCAGCAGGAAAACCCCTGATTTGGCATGGCATGTTTCACACTCCCTACTCTTTCCTTCCTTTCGTAATTAAAATTCATGGGTTTTGGGGCCAGTCTCTGGAGCTGGAACACGAGAAAGCAGACGGAAGGATAGCGTGGGGGTCGGATGATGGGAGGGTATTGGGGGTGGGAGATTTCGGAAAAGGGATGGGGAGATAAAATGATAAAGTGAAAGAGAGAGAGCAAGTGTAAAGGGAAGAGGAGAATGGGGAGTTGAGAAGGGGAGCAAGTAACATTGATTGGCTATGGGAGAAAGAAAGAAAACTAAAACACAAATCAGGAGAATTTGAAAATAATATGAAGCAGTTGAACTATCGGAGGATAAAATACTTTTGAAGTAACAGTGTTTAAGCACAAAATCCAAAATGATTTCCATTTGTGTATTTTGGTTGGTGCATATTAACCTGAAGAAGGGCTTATGCCCGAAATGTCGATTCTCCTGTTCCTTGGATGCTGCCTGACCTGCTGCACTTTTCCAGCAACACATTTTTAAGCTCTGATCTCCAGCATCTGCAGTCCTCACTTTCTCCTAGCATATTAACCACATAAAAGGATACAGAAAGAATGGTCAAAGAGCTATTTCTCAGTCATGCATTCACACCTCGACATATCTCAATTTGAAATAAGATTCTGTAAAAGAATTAATCACTGTTCTTACTGAGAGACCTTGGGCTCACATGGAGCACAATTCACATATTGTCTACAACATCAGACCAATAGCACCTCCTTTGAGTGTGGCTTCACACTGAGAGCCTGCGATCGATGAAATTAGGCTTAAGCCTCTGCTTTATTTTGCAAGCACAAAACACAGGAGCACAGATAGCTTGTTCACAATAGAACATACGGAAAAGAATATATTTTGAAACTGTCATCTTTGACATGAACAGATGTGAAGTCTAAGCTAAAGAGACGAGCAGCCTCTGAGTTAAGGGTCACTGACAACACATTATTCTGCTTGTTTAACTATGAGCAAGATTTGAATATTTGTCACTTAATTAAAATTTAATCCAGATTTCCTGCAGCAGCAATGTTGGGCCCTGAGGCTGTACATGATTTTTTTGCCTTGGACAATTTGCCTAATGGGATTGTGACTGTGTGAATGGCACGTGATGATATAATTTTACATCTGGATGGTTGTAGATTCGTGATTGATACAGCAAGGATGTTGCCAAAATGGGTGCCAGGCAAATGTGATCTCTCAATTCCTGTGGTCTTAATATTATCTCAATGACATTGCTAATCTCCCACTCCAAACTAGTGTTTTTTAGATTTTGGATGCAATTTAAAGGGCCTCTTTGCACAACTACTAACAAACAGGATTTGCATTAGATCAAGATTTTGGTGGTTGGTGGAATGAGATGTCACAACAGTAAACAAAATAATTGATTACAGAATCTCTTGCTCATTATGGGAGGTGGTGCCATAGTAATCCAGCATCTCAGGCAAATACTCTGGGTTCAAATCTCACCATCACAGATGGAAAAATTTGAATTCAATAAAAGTCTGGATTAATAAAATGAATCTAATGTCAATTGATATAAAAGTCCACTTGGTTCACTAGTGTCACTTAAGGAAGCAAATCTGCTGACCTTACCTGGTCTGGCCCACATATGTTTCCAGACCTGAACACAGCCATGTGATTAACTCTAAACCACCCTCTGGGCATTTAGGGATGGGTAATAAATGGTGGCCTAGCCAGAGACAGCCACATACCATGAATGAATTTTAAACACAACTAGTCTTCTTCCTATCAGAAGGATGTTGTGAAACTTGAAAGGGCTTAGAAAAGATTTAGGAGGATGTTGCCAGGGTTGGAGGATTTGAGCTATAGGGAGAGGTTGAATAGGCTGGGGCTATTTTCCCTGGAGCGTCGGAGGCTGAGGGGTGACCTTATAGAGGTTTATAAAATCATGAGGAGCATGGATAGGGCAAAAAGACAAAGTCTTTTCCCTGGGGTGGGGGAGACCAGAACTAGAGGGAATAGGTTTAGGGTGAGAGGAGTAAGATATAAAAGAGACCTAAGGGGCAATATTTTCATGCAGAGGGTGGTACATTTATTTGAATGAGCTGCCAGAGGAAGTGGTGAAGGCTGATACAATTACAACATTTAAAAGGCAGCTGGATGGGGATATGAATAGGAAGGGTTTGGAGGGATATGGGCTGGGTGCTGGCAAATGGGACTAGATTTGGGTTGGGATATCTTGTTGGCATTGATAAATTGGACCAAAGGGTCTGTTTCTATGCTGTACATCGCGATGACTCTATGACTTTATGACCAGCTATTCTCACCCAGTGATGGTAGAACAAATGAGCTGTGACCATATGACTGAAATGAAAATAAAGCATCAAATGAAATGGATTAAAATTTTGATTCACAAAGCCAAAAGTAAATATGAACAAGGAATTCCAATCTGACTCAACCATCAGACATTAACATTCACCCCATCTGCAACAGCCAATTGTTTCTTTCATATTTCCAGTGTTGGTAGCTGAACCCACTGTATCTGGACATTTTGTCCACATGTTGAGCACTTTTTGAATGGCCAAATTTGAACTTACTTCTATGTCTTCTGTTCCATTGACAGATGGGGTTTAATGTAGGAAAATATGACGGGCATGCACTTGGTAGGAATAATTAAAAGGCAGACTACTCCAAAAACAGTATAGTGCAGAGGGATTTGGGTGTTCTTGTGTGTGAAACACAAAACATTAGCATGCAAATACAGCAAGAAATTAAGAATGCAAGTGGAATATTGACCTTTGTTGCTAGGGAGGTGGAGTTTAAAAATAAGGAAGTCTTGTTACAATTGTACAAGGTGATGATGAAGCTAGAGTACTGTGTACGGTTTTGATTCCTGTATTTAAGAAATGATGTACTGGCCCTAGATTGATTCCAGGAATGAAGCTGTTGACTTATCAAGATTGACTGAACTGGGTTACAAGAATAATTGTATTGGAAGGCAGCTTGACAAGGTAAATCATACATTGTGGAAACAAGCCATTCAGCCCATCAAGTCCACACTTATCCCTCTGAAGGTGTATCCCACCCAGACTCACCCCCTAACCAATATTTCCCATGACTAATCCATCTAACCTGCACATCCCTGGACAGTGTGGCCAATTTAGCATGGTCCACCCACCTAAACTGCACATGTTTGATCTGTGGGAGGAAACAGGACCACCCAGAGGAAACTCATACAGAAAGAGGGCAAATGTGCAAACTTGACACAGATGGTCACCCGAGGCTGGAATTGAACCTGATTCCCTGGGGCTTGAGGCAGCAGTGCTAACCACATCATTGTTCTGCACAATGGCTTCATAATCAGTTGATTGTGTGGATTGAAAAGGGGAAGATTCTGCCTAGCCCAGCCCCCTCACCAACTTTGAGAAAGTGACACACCCAGTGGACTACGGTATGATGTGAACCACTTCACTTTTTAAAGCTTTCAGTTCTGCACAAAATACCGTTAGCTAAATTGAGAATCTTGGAGATTCAGGTTAAATCCCGGGCATGGATAACAAATGAATTGTTACTCACTAGAAACATTACAGCAGAGTTGTATTGCTGCACTGAGTAGGGTGTTTCAGAGTTTGGTGTAAGGAGAAACTTGTATTTCTAACTTTTTTATGGCCTCAGTGTAGAAACCCACGACAATCTTATCACGTTTGCAGGTGGCACTACACAAGGACAGACTGCGGGGTCTGGAAGTTCTGAGATTACAAAATTAATTAAACAAGATAAGTAAGTGGGCAGAGCAATGCAAATTTGTGGAAAGTTGTACATTGCCACTCCTTGAATGAATGAGGTCCAAAGTGCCTAGGACCCAGCACTAAGCATATCCAACTAGGTGCAAAGCAGCAATACACAAGACTGGTTGAATAGTGAATTACATAACCACAGAAGAGAGAATTGAGGAGTAGCAATCAATCTCCATTGCATTAGTTGCACTCCATATTGAATAACATGTCCATTTCTCTTTATCCAGTGGCCAGTGTCATTGTGTTAAAATTCATGTAATCTTAGTGGTTGTGGCACAATGCACATCCATATGGAAAGCAATGGGAGAGGTTCTATCTTTTATTACCATATGGCTGACCAGGCTCTTGTAGCTAGCCTGCCATCATTGTGTGTTGGAAGGATTTGCAGATTGTTGGTCAACATCTTCGATGACATCACAAACGCACCTTCCACGGTTGTCTGGTCCTGCAGTGGGTCTCAAACATGTAGCGTCTAACTCAGAGCTGGGAATGCTACCAATTGCACCACAAGAAACCCCGAAAGACATTCAATTTCTGGAATCAGTGCAGGGAAAAGTTAGAAGGAAAGATTGAAAGACTAGGGCTTTCCAAACTCAACAGGGGGAGACTGATAGATAATTTTCCAGAGGAATCTGAGATGATTAACTACATAGGAGAGATTAACCAGGAATATGATTCTGACCCTGTCACTCCACTCTATAAGATTGTGGCTGAAATGCCCCAGGTCTCAATATCTCTTTCACGCCAGCTCCTTATAGCCCTCAAATCCCTGCTATTTCAAAAATCTATCAACGTCCTCTTTCAATATTTTCATTGATCCAGACTCCACAACTCCCTGGGGTAGAGAAGTCCAGAGATTCTGGGAAATGAAATTCCTTCACATCTCCATTTTAAATAAGTGTCCTTTTGTTCTGTAACTGTATCTCCTAGTTTGACACAAGCAATTGCTGCAAATCTTGGAGGAATGACTCCACCACAGGCTAAGTGGAGGACTAATCAACATCAGCTCTGCAAATCAGGAGGCTACCACTTGGCTTCTGAGAACTGTATTCACTCAACAGTAATAATAATAGTTGTGATCATGAGTGTACATTATTACAGTAACATGTGCAGGACAAATGACTTCATTGAACTGATTTGGAAAGATTAATGTTGATGTAAGTCAATAGTAGAACTGGTTTATTGCTGAGGTGTGTTCAAGCTTGCACTGTTTCATCAGAGTGGTTTGAATCCAGCTGTATTTTGCTCCATTGTTTGGGTATCTCATTTGTGGAAAACTGAGAGAGAACATCTCTTGCTAAGAGTGATACATGATTGGCGTAATATTTTATTGTTGGCAACACCATGATTTATTGCCCCTCTCTAACCGCCTTTGATGAATCACCTTCTTGAATAAACCAGAGTGGTTTGCTTGGCCAGAGCAGGCAGTGAGGAGCCAACAGCATTGCTGTGGATCTGGAGTGAGCAGATCAGGTAAGGACAGTAGACCTTCTTCCCTAATGGACATGGATCAGAAAACTTTCTTTTATAATCCATGGTCATCAAAGGCCTTTTTTATTCAAGGATCTTAGTGAATTAGTTGAATATAGATTTTCAAGCTGCCCTGGTGGTAAGGGACCTAATTTACCAATCAAAAGGTAGTGAGGTATTTGAAGTACAATTGCATACTACATTGATGAATGCTAAAGCTGTGAACTTCAATAGTGTACGTGGACTTTTCACTCCTCAACTTTCATACACTCTTTTATTCTAGGTCCTATTGATACCTTCACATGTTTAACCTTCAGGGTGTCCCACTCTGATGGATTTTGGCTCATGACCTTGGCTCCTCAATAGCAATATTAAAGAAACCTTCTAACAAGTGTCTAATTGCTTTACAGATTCGAAGTAACTGGAATCATTTCTCTTGCCCCCTTGAGTTCTAGTCTACAATTGAGCTAAGTAAATATTCATCAAGAGAAGAGGAAGGGGTGGGAGAAGCCTCCTGCTGTTTCATTTACTTGCATGCAGCTGGTGCAGTCGTACTGTACAAATCACCAGCACTTAATCCAGTTACAGTGGAAGCCCGGTGGAAAAACACAGCTGAAACTCTACACCATCTGTAATATTCTGCAACTCAATTGTACTTTGGTGCATTTCAGAAGCTCATTCCATCCATCTTACTGATCTGAATAAAATTACTGACTGCTGGGACTATATCAATAGATTCATAAACTGGTTATAAGTATTTTACTTATAATATATGCCAGATTTACGAGCAATACATGCTGACAAGTCAAGACATGATTTACTTCTGTTTGATCTATTTTTACTTACCCCTGAGGCCAGAAACAGTTTTTATTCATGCCGCGCAACATCTGTGTTGTTCCCTACACACAACCGTACCCTGCTTCCCCCCCAAACCACGGGAAACATTGTCCTCATACTGAGAGATTGACATCAGTTTGAATCACTTCGATATGAACTGAACTTGATCTTTAATGTATACACAGCATTCTGCCTCCTGGAGTGGAGCCAGTATGACGGCTGTGCTGTCTCATGCAATCGAAAGCACCAGTGGGCACTTGCACCCAAGGTATTTCAATAGCGATCCATTTCCCTCTCTCAACCAGCGGTTGCTGTGAGAAGTTGGTTGAAAAAAATCGAGACTATTGACATAAATGTTTAGATTTTGGGAGCTGTTGCTGAAATCCTCATTCACATTCTCTTAAGAACTGAAGAGCATAAGAAAAAAGGAGCAAGAGAAGACCATTCAGCCCCACAGGCCATTCTATCAGATCAATGGCTGCTCTTCCCCAAACCTCAATCCATCCTTCATGTCAATTCCCCATAGCCTTCAACTCCCTGATATTACAAAAATCTATCTGCACTTTAAACGCTTCCAGTGATCTAGCCTCCACAACTCTCTGGGGTAGAGAATTCCAGACATTGATTGCCCACTGGAAGAAGAAATTCTTTTGCATTTCGGTTTTAAATAAGCATGCCCTATTCTGTAACTATATCTCTGATTATGAGATTTCCCCACTCGTGGAAACATTTTCTCAGTGTCTACCCTCTGTCAATGGATTAAGACTAATGAATAAAGGCCTAACCTGTTCATTTGTTCTTGATAAATCAACCCCTTTCCCCCATGAATCAGCTGAGTGAAACTTGTTAGAATAACCTCAGTGCCAATACATCCATCCTTACATACAGAAACCAAAGCATAACAGGAGTGGCCTCATCCATGCACTTAGGCAAAAATGAGGACTGCAGATGCTGGAAACCAGAGTCTAGATTAGAGTGGCGCTGGAAAAGCACAGCAGTTCAGACAGCATCTGAGGAGCAGGAAAATCAACATTTCAGGCAAAAGCCCTTCATCAGGAATGGATGAAGGGCTTTTGCCCGAAATGTCAATTTTCCTGCTCCTTGGATGCTGCCTGACCTGCTGTGCTTTTCCAGCACCACTCTCATCAATGTACTTTACAATTGTAACAAAACTTCCCTATTTCTAAGCTCCAACTCCCTACTGATAACGGCCAATATTCCATTTGCTTTCCTGATTTCTTGCCATACCTGCAAGCTAATTCTTGGTGCTTCATGCAGAAGAACACCCAGAACCCTCTGCACTGTACCATTCTGAAGTTCCCACCTGTTTAAATAATAGTCTGCCTTTTGATTCTTCTGACTAAAGTGCACAACTTCACAGTTCCCTATATTAATTTTGATCTGCTAAATTTTCGCCCAGTCACTCAGCCGATCCAAATTCCTTTGCAGGTTCCTTATGGCTTCATCACAATGTGCGCTTTCACCTATTTCTGCATCATCAGAAAACTTGGATACATTACACACGGCCCCTTCCATCTCCTCATTCATCCTAGATTAGATTTTCAATTGCAAGCCTGGCTGGTCTCCCATGTTCTGCCCCTTCTAAACATGAGGCCATTCAAACTTGTGTTGCCCATGTATTAATTCCTGTCAAGTTTCATTCTTTCATCACCCCTGTGCTTCATGACCTATAATGGCACCAAGTCAAGCAATGTCTTGATTTTAAAATTTACATTCTGTGTTTCAAATCCATCCGTGGCCTGTCCTCTCCCTATTGCTATAATCTCCTCCAGCACCACAACCCTCTGAGATGGCTGTATTCCTCTGATCCTTGCCTCATGTGCATTCCCAATTTTAGCCGAGTCTCCCCTACAGGTGGTCATGCCTTCAGTAACTAAGCCCCAAACTGTGGAATTCCTTCCCTGTCAAACATTCCAGGGGAAAGTGAGGACTGCAGATGCTGGACTCAGAGTCGAGAGTGTTGTGCTGGAAAAGCACAGCCGGTCAGGCAGCATTCGAGGAGCAGGAGAATCGATATTTCGGGTTTAATTCCTGATGAAGGGCTTATGCTCGATATGTCGATTCTCCTACTCCTCGGATGCAGTCTACCAGCTGTGCTTTTCCAGCACCACACTGTCAAACATTCTATCGCACTTCCCTCCTTAAAAAACTTCTGAAAACCTAAATTGTTGACCAAGTTGCTGGTCATTTGACCTGCTATCTCTTTATGCAGATGAGCGTCAGACCTTGAGATATTCCCGTGAAGTGCCTTGCGACGTTCCAGGGCACTGAAGATGTGAAATGAACATGACTCATTGCTGTGTAATTGAGAATTTGAGGGATGAAATGAAGGAGTACACAATGTATAAAGGGTAAATAACACACGTGAGAAGTGCGGAAGCAAAGGTTTGTTCCGCTTGAGCTGAATTCCAAAGCTCAGCTGTGGACAGGAGCATGCAGGAGGCTGAATATGCTGCTCACAAGGATATCAGGAATTAAGAAAGACTCATCTACTCTGTTGCAAGGTCCTCATCTGGCTCATGGCAACATTAGTCAATATTTGCTACCTGGTGCTTTGTATTTCCTGATAAACAAGGCAGATGAATGGATATGGGCCCAGGGTGAGGGGGGTGTGGGGGATCACAATGGTGGGGAGCCAAAAAGGGACAAGGTCAGAACAAGGAATACGAGGATTGAGTACAGGAGTTAGGACATCACATTGCGGTTGTACAGGACTTTGGTGAGGCCACGTTTGGTCACCCTGCTATGGGAAAGATAATATTAAATTGGAAAGGGAGCAAATTTACAAGGATGTTACAGGGACTGGAGCGTTTGAATCATAAGGAGAGGCTGGTTAGGCTGTGACCTTTACTTCTTGAATGTGGGAGGCTGAGAGGTGACCTTATAGAGGTTTATAAAATCATGAGTGGCATGGATAGGGTGCAAAGCAGAAGTTTTTTCCCCGAGGGTTGAGAAGTTCAAAACTAGAGGTTTAAGGTGAGAGGTGAAAGATTTAAAAGGAACCTGAGGGATCAAGGGTATAGAAGGTAGTGTGTACATGAAATGAACTGCCAGAGGAAGTGGTAGATGCAGGTACAGTTATGACATTTAAAAGACATTTGGACAGGTGTATAAATAGGAAATGTTTGGAGGGATATGGGTCAAATGCAGGCAAATTTAGGAAACGTGCTCAGCATGGTTGAGTTAGGCTGAAGGGTCTGTTTCCTCGCTGTATGGTTCCATGAAAAATAGTCTGCAGCTTCACTTCGATGGTTCATCGTTTGATTTTCAAGATTCATTAACCCCGTGGGTTCTTCCAAACTCTTTTCATGTCAGCAGTCACCTCTGTTCACCAGCAACCGCCCTGCTCCCTCACTGCTGACTTCCTTCTGGGAGAAACATTCTCTGAGCACAACAGCTTCTCCTTTTAAAATATGACGTGTCTCTTTGGTTCTCACAATTTTTCATTTTTCTCACAGGATTTTCATAGGCTAGAGAAATGAAAGTTACACTTGAGTACCCCCATCCCAGGGTCTGCTGTGAGAGCTGTTCACAATGTAAACCCACATCCCTAAACTCTACTGCATGGGCTGTTCCAATCTGTCAGCAGCAGGGCATATCACTGGCAGTTTCAGTAACCCTGAGGGGTAGAGGAGGAGAAGGATCCAGGGTCCCCAACTTGGGCTGTCTGCTGGAAACATTGGGCAGTGTTTTATGACCCTTTTGTGGATGGGTGTGAAGGTGGGCAGATGCTTATGAATTACAGTGGGGGACTTACCTTCTGCTTACTCGGCCATTCTCCCAATCTTTTTCATCAATTCACTGATGAAATGTAGGCATTGCTGGCCGAGCCAGCATTTATTGCTAATTTGTAATTGCCCCTTGAGAAGGTGATGATGAACTATCTACTTGAACTATCTACTTCACAGTCATTGAGTCATAATGGAAACAGACCCTTTGGTCCAACTATTCCATCCTGACCATAATCCCAAACTAAACTTGTCCCACCTGCCTGCGCTTGGCCCGCATCCCTCCAAACATTTCTTATTCATGTACTTGTCCAAATGCCTTTTAAAAGTTGTAACTGTGCCCACATCCACCATTTCCTCTGGATGTTCATTCCACATATGAACAGTTTCATTTTTTTTCTGAGACTCTGTAGCAATTGATAAAACTGAGTGGTTTGCTTGGCCATTTCAGAGGGTCAACCACATTGCAGTGGGTCTGGAGTCACATGTAAGGATGACAGATTTCTGTCCTTGTAAGTCATTAGGGAACCAGGTGAGTTTTTCCCCAGCAATTGAAAATAATCTATGGGTCATCATTAGATTCTTAATTCCTCTTTTTGTTTAATATCAGTTCAATATTGAATTTCCACCATCTGCTAAGGTGTGATTTGAACTGAGCACCCCAGAACATTACCCTTGATTTTAGAAATTAATACTCTAGCAATAACACCACTAGGCTACCAGTGGAAGCATCTTGTGATCCTCCTTCCTTGACCTATTTTATAGGGGCAGTTGAGTAGGTGGATAGCTCACTCGTCCTTGTGCCTAATGGCCTGTACAGATGGGAATAGAAGTCTGGCTCCAAGAGAATTACCATCCATTCCAACGTAACAGGTACATGGGGCAAGCCAACTCTCTTATGCATGGGCTCCACATCGACCTCTTAAGTTAGCAGGGAGAGTGTGCAGGGAACAGGATGCCCTGTTGAACCCAACCTATTGACTGGGAACAGAATATTATTCTAGTGAGTTTTGAGAAGATTCGTAGCTCAGGTTGAGGTTCTGGCTGTAAACTTGCTCGCTGAGCTGGAAGATTCATTTTCAGACGTTTTGCCACCATACTAGGTAACATCATCAGTGAGCCTCCAGTGAAGCACTGGTGTTAGTGACCCGCTTCCTGTTTAGGTGTGTTGGTTTCTTTTTCTCAGATGGTGGTAAATGGCGGAAAGGGAGGTAAAGAACAGGAAATGACATCACCACAGGATATGACATCACAAATCCAAGGACGCCTAAACACGTTTATAGAAAGCAGGTCACTAACACCAGTGCTTTGCTGGAGGCTGACTGATGACATTACCTAGTGTGGTAATGAAGCGTTTGAAAATGAACATTGCAAATCAGCGAGCAAACTTATATCCAGAATGTTGTTTTCTTCCTCTTCATGCTCAAACAGTCTGTGAATATTTATGGTCAAGATTCAGTCATGAAGAATAATCACTTTGACAGTGAAAAACCAACTCGGAGGGATCCGCAATCAAGAATTGAAACTGCAGGAAGGGGAGAGGGAGAGTGATGGATGGAAGATCAAAGAAAATTCTTGAAAAAGAGTAGCTTGATTGCCCTCGACAAATTAATACAGTTTTGAATAAAAGGCAGCTTTCTTCCTAATTACAGTTATACAGTAACGTGATATTTGGGATATAAAGCTGTCAACGAATTGTGTAGACTTGATTCTGTCTGACAGCAATGTGTGAACTTGGCTGTGGTTCCTTGGATGATAGACTCTGAGCTTCACTGATAAACAAATCTAGCAAACATTGAATTCATTAATTCGACTGATTGGGAGTTTGTTTTCTTTATCAGGTTGAGTTTATTTTGGGAAGTAATTTATAACGTTGGATAGAATGTCACTTAAAGTCCTCGTCTTCCCTGAAATTGATTAATTATCAGAGGTTTGTCTCACAAGAATTTTACTTCTGGTTTGTAGGCTTATTCCCAATGGCCTCTGATTAATTTCTGTCATTTCAAAGCCTTTTTTTAAATTGCTGTCTGATTGTGTAAGAATGTCAGGAATAGCCGCAAAGGAAGTCATTTGAGGCTATTGTACAAAGTAATGGTGCTGAAAGGGTTAATGATGTAGAAAGCATTAGGTTCCATCCAATGAGGTGAAGTCACAGAGTCTTGAGTGAAGAATGGGCATCTAGCTTGAGATCCTGATGGGGTTAGATGTGTCATCAGTAGCTCTTGATCAATGTTCCTGAATTTTTCTTGCCACTGTGCCAGCCTCTGAGATCCATGTGAGTCAATGGCTTCTGGGAGTAATGTGTTGGCTTGCTAATTGGCATATGCTCAGTTTCCTAGTGGCTGAGCAACTGTGGAGCTAAAGACGGAACGTTCTTGCGTATAGTTTGCAAATTACATCAAAGTACGTCAACCTTTTGTTATCATGTTGTGTAAGATAAGTTGTTCTTCATGTTAAGACTCACTCGGGGCTCAGCAACTACCACTGTTTGCCCAATATGTCATTAGACCTAGTACAAGAAGGAGGACAGTTGGCAGCTCGCCAGCACTTTCTCAGGGGCAACAAGGGACAGGAAATACATGCTGGCCAGTCAGCGATGCCCATGTTTCATGAGTGAATAAAAATAAAAGCACTCTCTCCAAACCATTAACTGGTGTTGGTTGATTCTACATACAGCCTTCAATAAGGTCATCCTTATCTTCTACCATGTGACCACCTTGGCCACGTTATTCCCATGTCCCTTAATTCCATTATTATCCAAAACACTATTGACCTTTGACTTTGAATATATTTGGCAGCTAAACATTCACAGCTCTCTGAGCTAAGTCATTCTATAAGATTCACAAGCCTTTCAGTGAGGAGATGTCTCCTCCCTTTGTACTAAATGGCCAACCCTATGGAATGAGACCACGACCATTAGTTCTAGATTGTCAATAATTGCAAATGTCCTCCCAGCAGTGACCTTGTCAAGCCCTGAAAGATGTCATACATTTCAATTAGGTTGCCTCAACTCCAGGGAATATGGACCTTGTTTCCTCAATCCTTCTTTGGTGGACAATCAATAGACGAATCATCTAAACTAATACTTGGATGAGTGGACTGCCTTATGAGGAAAGGCTAGGCTGGTACCCTCTGGAGTTTAGAAGAGTCAGAGGTGACTGACTTGAAACATGTAAGATCCTGAGTGGACTTGACCAGGTGGATGTGAAAGAATGTTTCCTCTTGTAAAAGAATCTAGAACTAGGGGTCATAGTTTAAAAACAAGAGGTTGCCCATTTAAAACAGAGATGAGGAAACCTTTTTGTTTCCTCTCAGAAGGGTGAGAGTTTTTGGAATTCCCTTCCTCAAAAGGCAGTGGATACAGAATCCTTAAATATTTTTAAGGCCGAGGTAGGTAGATGATTAATTAACAAAGGAGATGAAAGATAATCAGGGGTATGCAGGAATGCAGAGTTGAGGTTAAAATTGGATCAGCAGTGATCTAATTGAATAGAGGAGGGGTCAAGGGACCTACTCTTCTTCCTTGGTCTTTGTTCGTATATCTCATTCCAGGAAATGGTTTAGTGAATCTTTGTTAGCCTCCCTCCAAGGCATAAATATCATTCTTCGGGTATATTGCTGATCTGTGAAACATGATGGAGGAGGATGTGAGCTCTGCTTCAATTGGTTGTTATTGGATTTAGACAAAGTCTTTTCCCTGGGGTCGGGGAGTCCAGAACTAGAGGGCATAGGTTTAGGGTGAGAGGGGAAAGATACAAAACGGACATAAGAGACAACTTTTTCACGCAGGTACATGTATGGAATGAGCTGCCAAAGGAGGTGGTGGAGGCTGGTACAATTGCAACATTTAAAAGGCATCTGGATGGGTAAATGAATAGAAAGGGTTTAGAAGGATATGGGCCAAGTGCTGGCAAATTGGAGTAGATTGGGTTGGGATATCCAATCGGCATGGACGAGTTGGACTAAAGGGTCTGTTTCCATGCTGTACATCTCTATGACTCTAAAGGAGACTGACACTGGACATTGTGCTGAGGAACAGCCACTCGACTCGTCATGTTAACTCTGATTTCTCTCCACAGATGCTGCCAGACCTGCTGAGATTTTCCAGCAATTTCTGTCTTTGTTATCATACATTGTTCCCCAGGTGTGTCTCACTGAGGCCCTATGGACTTGTAACAAGATACCTTTACTCTTACTCTCAAATTCCCTTGCAGTTAAGGCTAACGTAAAATCTGCTGTCCATAATTACTTGTGGTATCACAATGTTTCGGTGATTCTGTTCAAAATTCCCAAGATTTGGACAGCAAGATTTGGAATCTAAACTGGGTACGGTGTGTAATCCCAAACCTGGTCACTGCTGCCTGGTGCAGGCCAATCAGACTATCCAGCAGCTCCCGCGATGCTGGAGATTCACCCAATTAAAGGAGGCCAGAATCCAGAATCCAACAAAGTAACGTTTCTCTGAAAATCTCCACCATTACACAGCTCTTCCTCTTGCTGTCCATTCAGCGTCAGGTTAAACAATGAGTTTGTATTGGTGGTGTGACAACTGCTGAGTCCAGCCAAAGGTAATTGGAACAGAGTGTGGTATCCTGCATGGTCTTGCTGCCAGGATGAGAGCCCGGGGAGCTAGTTGTGTGAACTTTGAGAGCCAACTCACTGGTGCCAGCCTTCCTGGACACTGACCCAGATGGCTCTCCTTATAAATGACAGCTCAGGTTTATTTCATTATTGTCTTCGACAGAATTACACTGGGTCGTCTGCCATCTCTGATGAGTTCTGTGAACGGATGCATCGAACAGTTAATATGGATTTGTTTTAAAAACAAAATATTCATCAAACAGCTAAAAGAAATAGAACTTCAAGCAGATCACAGTGCAGTAATGAATAGTTTTGCATAAGCACAGCAGGATGGTTGGGATCCATGCTATGAGCTACATTTTATCCTATTACAGCAGCAGTCAGGGGTGAGGGAGAGTTTATTGGATGAGCTGGTAACAAAAATACAGAAGCAGACATTTATGCAATTGAAACGACCAAAGTGATTATCAAACAGCCTCAGGCACCTTGCTGAGTTTAAAAGAAATAGCCTGCAGTGATTGGTAACACTTTACTTAAACTAACTCGAGAAACAATTAAGGCCGTTGTCTCCATATCTGCTGTTGTGCTTGACTCCCTGTTGGATCATGTTCCCATTGATGAGGCCCAGTTTCAAATGCTGTGAGAATATTTTTTGAGTATTTGTTGGAAGGAAAGTAAACAATCAATATTTCAATAATTGTGTAGACCTGGGATTGAAGTACTGTGTTTATTAGCATGGTATTATTTTGATTCTAAGTCTTCAAAAGTGTTAAAGTTAATGCAGGATGCCGTGAAAATTATAATCGGACTTTCATATCACCAGAAAACTTTATTATTGCAAAACATTTTAGTAGTTTCTAGAGCACAGTTCTGCTCATTCTGTATGGGGTACAATTCTGATATGTCACAGGTTTATGATAGGGATATAGTGGATAACTTACCTTTGCTTTTGCTGTGCTCTATCTGGAAGTGCTTGATGGAATCTTGTGGAGGTGATGGGGGTCTGGGTCATTAGTGGAGAGTTAGTGAGAGCCCTGCCTTGTCTCTGTTTGGAGAAGAACCCACCACTTAGACTCTTGACAGACCAATAGTGGCCCTTCCCTGGGATCCATGTGCCAGTGGTCCTGCCCACTGAGAGCTGCCAATCGATCAGAAGCTGCCGTCTTCGGTACTCAGCAGCACCATTAGGAAGGCAGTGGCTGATGTCAGTATTGCAGCTATTTGCCTCTTCAGCCTGAATTAGAATTAGATTCCCTACAGCGTGGAAACAGGCCCTTCGGCCCAACAAGTCCACATTAACCATCCGAACAGTAACCCACCCAGACCCATTCCCCTACTCTATATTTGCCCCTGAATAATGCAGCTAACCTACACATCCCTGAACACCACGGGGCAACTTAGCATGGCCAATTCACCTAACTTGCATATCTTGGGAGGAAACCAGAGCACCCGGAGGAAACCCTTGCAGACACAGGGAGAATGTGCAAACTCCACACAGACAGTTGCCCGAGGCTGGAATCAAACCTGGGTCCCTGGCACTGTGAGGCAGCAGTGCTAACCACTGAGCCACCGTGCTGCCCCAAATGAATGAGCACAGGAAGAGAGCCGGGAGGGAGTGGGGTCATCAACAAGCAGATCGGGTGTCCTTTCTTCCTGATACCTGGTTCCTCAAACAGGCATTTGGTGCCTTTGAATGAGGGAATTTCCTCCAGGAATCCTCAAGAAACCCTCACTTTTTGCTTGTTGTGATGCCTGCTTGCATTGATTAGCCACTTAAGAGCTTCAGTTGGGGTGGGAAGGTCACAGCAGGGATTTAATTGGGATGCTCCATCCACCATCCACCATCCTCATGATGGATTCAATACCCGCTGTCACAGGGGGAGGGCACACGGAGACATTACCTTTAATGCCTGAAATGATGAGTTTCCATTTTCCTCCATTAATATCCTTCATATCTATACAGTTAAAAATTAACTAAATTATAAGGACCGTTGATTGGATCATAGTGATGTTTTCAAGCACGTTAATATTGCAATTCCTCACTCTTGGCATGGGAACTGATTCATGCCTATGGCTTAAGACGGAAAACAGCTGAAGTGTTAATGTTACAATTCAATGCCTGAATTGGATCTGGTCAAAATGTCTCACTCTCAGTGATCAGCTTTTTTTTTGTTATTTTTTTAAACCATCTTGTGATTTCTAAAATTTGTAGTTTAAGAGAACTGGTGATATTGCAGTTTGCACAATAATGATGAAGACAGCTAAGAAGGCAGGAACAGCTTAGCATTGGCCAGACGGAAGGTTTTCTCCCTGTGAGTCTGGGCCTGTGAGCGAGTTAAAAGCTGCATTACATTAGAGGGAAACATGACAGTGATTAATGTCCTCATTTTACCACTTCACGCTAAGCTAGTGCATCCCAGGGAGGGAGGTGTGTGTGCGTGTTGGGTGGGGGGGCTGGAGAGGGCAGGTGATGGTCTATGTAGGGGGCTGTCAGGAGTTGGGGAGGGAGGTGGAATTGCAGGGCAGTGAACAGTCCTGTATTGTAGTTAGTTAGGCTTCATTTACTTTACACATGTCACCTGAAGTACAGCATTTCAGCTTCTTGTCATGAAAGGTCCAACAGTGTAAGTGAGCCTGTGGGAGTTGTCACTAGAGAGCACATCATCAGAAATTAAGGACTGTGAATGCCTTGTTATATTTCTGTATTATATTGATTTCTATATGTATATAAATTGACAGTGATGGGAACCTCTTCAAAATTCTAATTGTTAGCCTTCTAATATCATTTTCTACAATTTTTCATGTGATTTGTGTTGGTGGTAAATATAGAATTTATTTTAAAATCTCCTGCTAGAATGCAAGAACCCCTATTGCTTTGCCATATGTACAATGATGATCGCTTTATATTCTGACAGCACATGACCTGATTTCACATTTTGCCGTGTAGGACTACATTAAAACAAATCATTTCAGGGCACAGCCAGGCAGACAAATATTGAAACCAGATATCCTCCAGATTATTGAAGGTGGAAGAGTACCTCAATATTTTTGAGTGTGTGAGGGGAGTGGCATTGGGGAGGGCATTTCTAAGTCAGTAATGGCATTGTAAAACATACAGCTTTGAAAGATCTGATGTATGAATGTTTGATTTGTGTAGGGAATAAAAGGTGATAAACACATCACCAGTTAGAAGAATTTGCCTCTTTGGGTGTTGATTTGAAATTTATCCTTGGGTTCTTTGAATACTTAATATCATTGACCTTGGACTCACAATTATTGGAGTGGAGGAACTTTGTGGCATCACTCACATTTCTGCCACAGTAAACTGACTGTGCACAAGCATTCCTGGCATCTGTCCTCCAGTTGTATCATTGCTCTCCTGATACCATTTGAGAGGAAGGGAGTGTTAACTTCGGAGGAGATAAAATCAGAAGAATGACTTCTTTTCACTCTCCAGTTGTTTTGCATTCTGTTGGATTAAGGGACCAAGCTGCGTGATTCTTTATTCTTTCCTGCAGCCTGTCGAACAGAGTTACATTAATGGTGACTGGACAGACATAATCTTTGGACGATACATCAATGTTGCCAATCATGAGAAATACAAGCCAGGTTTCACATGGAATCTGTTCTGTCGGCCTACCCTGCCATATCCACCATCTGCTTGCTCCTGTGTAGCTCGGATGCAATTACAGGATCAAGCTGGATGTTTGTAACTGAGGCAAGATTGGTATTTTTACAGAGGGAACGTGACTAGGCAGCATTTGCTTTAATAGCTATTGACTCAGCCTTTGCAGTGCCAAGGTATTATTATTTGCCAACTCAGTGTCCATGTCTAATTCTGAATGCTGTGAGGGAGTAGATGGAAATATCAACGAAAAACAAAAATCCTCATGATGCTGTCTATCAAGTCTGCTGTGAAGGCTTTTTTTAAAGTTATCCATTCATCACATAAGACAGATCAAAAGACTGCATTTCTTGCTCATTTCCATTTATCCTTGAGAAAGTGGTATTGGACTGTCTTTTTGGATCTCTCCTGTCCATGCAGAGAAGGTGTTGTGTGTTCCGGGGGTTTTCTCTCAATGGCAGTAATATATTTTCAAGTCAGGAGGGTGTGCAGCTGAGAGAGGAAACGGGGTTTGACAGTGCTCCTAGGCATCTGCTGCCTTTGAGGTTGCAGACATTGAAGGGGATGTCGAAGAAGCTTTGATTCTGCAGGTCATCTTCTAGTTGGTCCACAATGCTGCCACTGTGTCTCAGTTGTTTTGGAAATGAATATTGAAGGTGGTAATCAGAGTACCAAGTAAATGGACTGCTATGTTCTGAATAGTGTCGAGCATCTTGAGTGTTGTGGCAGCTATACTCCTCCCCAAATTGAAAAGTATTCCATTATGTCCCTGACCCTCTTACTGCATTACACTCAACTTTAGTAACTGCAGCACTTACATGTCAAAACACCTGTGGTGTTCTATGGTGAGGAATGTGGCTATGGTAAGCCCACTGAATACTAAAGGATGGTTTTCAAACTCTCGTTGGTATAAACAATTGCTGGTACATGTGATACTAATCGTGCATGTGTCTATTCCTACAGGACTGGTGAGGAATCAGACGTGACAGGACACCATTTGCAACAACATGTCTCGATATTGTCCGTGTAAAACAACAAAATGGTGAAAAATTTGAAGAAATATCGAATGACACCTTCCATGTTTAATAGCAGCTTAAATGTCTATAATATTGGATAAGAAACGCATACTTTAAGAAAGGAAATAAAGTCAAAAAGTGACAGAAAGAACTCAGCAAGTCAGGCAGTTTTTGTGGAGAGAGAAGCTGAGTTAATGTGGTAGAACTTGCTGTCCAAACAATGATGCTATTCACATGAATGTAGAGTTGAAAATCACACAATTCCAGGTTATAGTCCAACAGGTTTATTTGGAAGCACTAGCTTTTGGAATGCTGTTCCTTCATCAGGTGGTTGTGGAGCTGATCATAAGACACAGAATTTATAGCAAAAGATTACAGTGCTATCAACTGAAATGAACAAACCTAGATCATTGTTATGTCTTTCATGTTTTAGAATGGGTTGCAGGTTTCGGTTCATTAATATGCAAACCCCAGAACTTCTTTTAAGTCACATTATAAAATAGGGTGACATCTCAGCTCAGACAATGCATTAAAGGTGTGAGGTCAGAGTCAGACTGGTTCTATTTCCAAAATATTACATGGATTACTGCCTGCAGATTATGCATTTTTTGAACAAAATAGAATGTATCTGCAAATATAATTCTGCAAGTACAAATTCACCCCATAGACTTATATGTGTGTGTGCATGCATGAGAGAGAGAGAGAGTGTAAGGGTCTGCATGTGAGTGTGAATGCACTTGAGAGAATGTGTGTTTGCATGGATGCATGCTTGGTAAAATGTGTATGTGAGTGTGATGGAGTCTAAGAGGGTGTGTGCATGGGTGTGAGTGTTGGGGGTGTGTGTGTATGTGTATGAGAGGGAGCATGTGTATGAGAGAGGGTCTGTGTGAGTGCGTGACTATGTAAAAGTGTGTGTATATTTGTGAGAGAGAGTGTATAGTGTAGTGGGGTCACCTGTAGTGCGACATGAACCCCAGGTCCTGCTTGAGACCATCCCCATGGGTACTGAACTTGGTTATCAGCCTCTGCTCAGTCACTTTGCATTGTTGTCTATCCCAAAGTCCGCCTTGGAAGATGGTCACCTGAAGATCCGAGGCCGAATGTCTCAGACCGCTGAAGTGTTCCCCGACTGGGAGGGAACATCTCTCTCTGGTGATTGTTGTGCGTAGGGGATGGCTATTTTAATATGTTTAAGGTGGACGTTAGAGAAGTGTAGCATTGTGAAGTTATCCGTGGGTTTGCGGTAGAGTGAGGTACTGAGGTGGTGAGCATCCTTGATGGAGATGCATGTGTTCAAGCATGAGACAGATACAAAAGAGTAGTCTATGGTAGGTCTGATGGTGGGATGATATAGATCACATCTACTGGTCTGCCCTCATCAGTCCTCTTTGTTACTTCTTCAAAAAACTGAATCAAGTTTGAGAGACATGATTTCCCATGGACAAAGCCATGTTGACTATCCCTAATCAGTCCTTTCTTTTCCAAATACACGTACATCCTGTCCCTCAGGATTCCCTCTCACAACTTGCCCACCACCGAGGTCAGGCTCACTGGGCTATAGTTCCCTGGCTTGTCTTTACTGCCCTTCTTAAACAGTGGCACCATTTTAGCCAACTTCCAGTCTTCCAGCACCTCACCTGTGACTATTGATGATACAAATATCTCAGCAAGAGGCCCAGCAATCACTTCCCTAGCTTCCCACAGAGTTCTCAGATACACCTGATCAGGTCCTGGGGATTTTTCCATTTTTATGCATTTCAAGACATCCAGCACTTCCTCCTCTGTAATATGGATGTTTTTCAAGATGTCACCATCGATTTCCCTACATTCTATATCTCACATGTCCTTTCTCACAGTAAATACTGATGCAAAATACTCATTTAATATCTTGCCCAGCTCTTGTGGCTCCACACAAAGGTGTTGTGTGATTTTTACCTTTGTCCATTCCAGTCCAACGCCAGCTCCTCCACACTATGTAAATAGCAATTATAGATGGATGCAAACAAACTACCAAAATAATTCACCCTCTTGAATCCAGCCATTTTCTCAGCCCCTCTGTTGTTTCTTTTCTTTCTCAATCTTTATATCTTCCTGGTAAACAGATATCGTCTTGATTGATTTGTGCAATTAGGTCTGAAATTCCCTACTTCCTGATGCATTAGTATGAGCTTGCACTTTAAGTAGCTATGGAAGCAAAAACCCTCTGCACTGGTTAATGCAAAGAAAAGGGTAGGAAACCTAAATTACATTTTTCATCACCACCAGACATCTCAAAACACCTCACAGCCAATCAAATACTTTCTTGAAGTGGACCCACTTGTTGCAGTTTAAATTAAACTGTCAATTTGCACACAGAAAGCTCAAACAAAAACATATAATGATACTGACTAGTTCTTTTTGTGCATAGTATTGGTTGAAGGATAAATTTTCGTCACAAAACTGGGGACATTCCCTGTTCTTTATAGTGTCATCTGGGATCATTTGCCTCCACCTATGCACAGAGTTTATGGTTTAACATCTCATCTGAGAGAAAGAGCACCTCCAACAGTGCAGTATTCCTCAGAACTGCAATGCAGCATCAACCTATCAGTTTTGTGCTCAAGCCCTGGCATGGGCCTTAGACTGAGAACTCTGTGACTTGGAGCTGCTCACTAAGGTATGTCTGACACATAGGGTCAGTCTAACTATCTTCTTAACTGCCCCAAAAGACAAAATTTGTAGAAGCAAGAGTCATCTGGACTCAAAATATTAGCTTGTTATCTCTCCACGGATGCTGCCTGATCTGCTGTGATCTCCAGTGTTTTTTTGTTTTCTGTCAATTCTGGCTCAATGTTTGAGGTGGATGATCTTTCATTGGAACCGGTTGGATAACATTGAATAATGATTGGATTTTTCAATACATCATATCTCATGATTAAACACATGTTCTGAAAACTGAAGTGTAAACAGTGTATCACATTAGGTCTGTTGTTTTTTATGTACCATGCAAGATGATCAGACAGGTTAGGTAACAATAAGAATCTGAGAACGTATCCATTTACAACACAGTACATGTACTGGAGAGAGATACTGTATACCATCTGCTTGGGTATAGTCAATGGAGGTTAGAGATAACTGTTACAAAGACTATGCTAATGGGCTTCCACTGTAAAAACAGAATCAAGTTGGTAATCTTTTAATCTGTACATCCAGCTCCAGAATCCAATCAAACGTACTAAAATATATTCTGATGTACTAGTGGAAAGAACCAGAATTTGGCAGTATTATCTTTTGGACGGATGAGCAGTAACTAATGGAAAGCTCTTGTTGATTAATCCTGATTAAAGAAAGGGAAGGAAATAACCAACTTTAAAGCCTTTTATCTGTGCAGTAAATATCCCATCTCTGTAACGTTACCTGTGCTGATCCATGATAGATCACATCTCATTGCACACCAAAGACATATCCGCATTAGCTTCCACCTCATAAATTCTGAGGATTAGAACAGATTTTAGGCTCATGTTTTAACTATAAGCATGAATCTCCCCAAAGGATTAGCCATGGGTCAGATTATTGTAGCTCCAGTCAAATTTCTTCTACTGATATACAGGCTGCAGAATGGTTTAATGCTTAGGTTTGACTGTTTTATTGCTGCTTAATGTCTGCAGGAAATGATTCAATCTGCTGCATGTGAGGATGTCTTTGAAAGCGACTGACTTTGAAAGAGGTCACTTTTATTATTGTTAAGCCATCACTTCTTTAAAAGCAATATTACTTTGAATAACAACTCCTCACAAGAACCTCATTGGAATGAACTCTCCCATTGTAAATGTCAATTTTGTTTTTCTGTAGATATTGAAACAAATGAAAATTAAATGTTGATCTGCCCTTCTATTTGCAATATTTCTACATATATGTGGAATGAAAGAATGACTGCAGCACTGAAGAAGGTCACATTGACCATTGTGTCCATTGCAGCTCTCTGCAAAAACAGCTCAGCAAGTCCCATTCTCCTGTACTTGCCCCAGTCTCTTTGGCTGCTTATCCAATCCCCATCTGAAAACTTTGATTGCGTTGACAGCCACCTCCTTCTCTGACAATGTATTTCAGATTATAAACACTTGCTGTGTAAAATGTTTTGCCATTTGCCTCAACTTGGTCTCTTTCCTGGTTCACAACCTTTCTGACAATTTCTGACTCCCTACAGTTCCAGCAAGTTGCAGTTGTTGTGGGTATGTTCGCTGAACTTCCAAGTTGGTTTGCAGACGTTTTGTCTCCTATCTAGCTGACATCTTCAGTGATGTGGAGCCACCTGTGAAGTGCTGCTGTACTGTGTGGTTGGAATTTATTCGGTTTTGTTCCTGCTGCTTCCGGTTGCCGGTTCCGGCAGTTTGGCACAGTGGTCGGTATATCGGGTCTTGGTCAATGTGTTCATTGATGGAGTCCGTGGATGAGTTCTATTAAGTCTCCCTCAATGTTCCCTTTTCTGAGCCTAGTTAAACTATCCAATCCCTCAGCACTGGAACCAATCTCATAAATCTCTCCTGCAACCTCTTTAACATCCATCCTAATGTGTGGTGTCCAGAGTTGAACACAACACTCCAGTTAAGATCAAAACAATATTTTATGAATTTTCACCATGACTTCCTTGGTTTTGGATGCTTAAGCTGAATTTAGACAGTTTAGGATCCTGTATACGCTTTTAAACACTATCTTAATTTGCCATCAACTTCAATGAGTCATGCGCGTGAGCCACCAGGTCTCTCCTTAAGCTTTGCACTCTTTCTTTCATGTCCCTGTCCTCATTCTTTCTACCAAAACGTACCACCCCAAAATTTTCTCTGACCACTCCATGTCCTCTGCCACCCTAGAAAGACAAAGGCAGCAGATGGGAGTATCTGCACTTCCAAGTTCTCTTCCAAGCCTCGCATCATCTTCAGTTGGAATTAAATCACTGCTCCTTCACTGTTGCTGGGTTAAATTCCTAAAATTCTCTCCCTGACCAAAGTATGAGTGTACCTATAGATTTCAGTGATTCAGGAAGCCAGCTCACCACTGAGACAATCAGACAATGTTAGGGAAGGATAATGAATGCTGGCCCAACCAGCAATGTTCACATCTCACCCACAAATAAATAAAATACTTACTCTGTTACGGCACCACCTGTTTGGCCAGCCTGCCTATATTCCCTTGAGGTCTCTCACTATTATCATCACAGTTCATAGTACTTTAAAGTTTTGTGTTATCTGCAGATTTTGAGATCGTGCCCTGAACATCCGAGTTGAGGTCATTGATATAGTTCAAGAAGAATAGTGCCTTTCATACTGATCTCAGCAGAGCCCCAACCTGGAGAGACTACTGTTCACCATGACCCTGTGTTTCCTTGGTAGCCTTGTACTTTTTAATCCCATGGCTTCAGATATTCAGGGAAGTCTATTATGTTTCACTTTATCCAATCCCCATCGAATCTGTACAACATAAAACTCAGGAATAAACTTAATCAGGTTAGTTGAAAAATGTTCTTACCCTCAAGGTTAAACTGGTTGACCTGTAGTTGCTGGATTGACCCTTATCACTTTTTTGAACAAGAGGATGATATTTACAATTCTCCACTCCTCCGGCATGAGCCCTGTTCCTGAGGAAGTTTGGAAGATTATAGCTGGTCTGTCTATGATTTCTAACCTTACTTTCCTCAGTATTCTTAGATGCTGTCTACGTGGCCACGGTTACTTATTAGCTTTTTGTATGGATGTGTTTCTTTTGTTGTGCGGCTTTATACCCTCAATCGTGAGTTTGGGTTCAAGATAGACTGATTGAGGAGAAGGCAAGGTGAAGAACTATCTTCAAGCCTGGGCTTCTTTATGACACTGTACATACAACAATTAAATACCATATAAAGTCTACCATTTAATACTAATGTTCTATTCTACATGCTTACTTGCAAGGGTCTTTTTTGTTTTTTCTCTATCTCTCACATATCTAGACTTCAATTAAACGACCTTCTAACTCCTCCCACACTGTGTTACTTAGGCCCAATGAGGAGCAACTCCATGATAACATTGCTAAGTTGTTCCAGGGTCCTACAGCCTTTACATGACAGTGTTGACAGGTGAGATTTTCAGCTAAAAGAGGTTGGTGAATCTATCATTTTTTAAGTTCTGTTAATAATTGATGTTTCCAGTTTCACTTTCTTTCACACAAGGTTTCTGTTATAATGTAACTTAGTTATTAGGGTGGCCTTAAATGCCTCTTGATACAGGTAAATTCCTATTTGTGAGATCACAATTAAAGATAATCTCATTTGCTATACTGCTTTCAGTTTGAAAATCACATGGTTGTGCTATTGGGCAGCTCTTATGGTAGTCAAGTATTTAGAATTAATGCACAATGAGTTTTGGTTTCCACATGTATGGTACAAGCCACATACAAATGAATTCTCTCACTAGCTCAATTCTTCACCACATTCCACATTGTGAAAATGAACTGTCATAGATCAGGAAGACCTGATGTTTCATTACTTCTCCGAGCTGAGTTTGTTGATCTCAATCAGGGCGATCGAACTTCTCGATTATTGCTGGAACTGTACATTTCTAACTAAGTGGAGAGTATTTCATCACACTGCTAACTTGGACCTTGGAAAGGATTTGGGGAGTCAAGAATTGAGTCACTCACCTAGAATTCACAACCTTTGACTTGCTTCTGTAGCCACAGTATTACATGGTTGGCCCAGGTATACCTGGTCAGTGTCCCTCAGGATGTTAATGGTGAGGGATTTGGTAATGGCAATTGTAACTGAATTGCAAGGAGGTTTGGTTAGATTGTCTCCCATTGGAGATAGGACCATTGAATAGCACTTGTGAGACACAATGTTATTTGATACTTATTATTACAAGCCTTTATATTGTCCAGGTCTTGCTGCAATCCAATCCTGGATTAGCTCATCATCTAAGGAGTTATGAATGCTATTGACCACTATGAAATTATCAGCAAACATTCCAACTTTCAATGTTATTATGAAGGATACAAAAACATTTAATGTTTGGACAAAGTCATGAGGAATAGCTCCAGTGATATCATAGGAGTTGAGATGATTGGTCTCCAATAATCATAACCATGGAAGCTAGCCTCTCATCCACTGACTCCATTTACACTTCTTGTTGCCAGGGAAAGGCTGCCAACATCATCAAAGACTCCTCCCAAACTGGTAATGCTCTCCCACAATCTCTCCCGTAAGGCTAAAGACACAGAAACTTGAACACATGCACCAGTGGGTTCAGGAACAGCTTTTTCCCTGCTGTTATTAGACAGATGGATGGACTCTCTAACTTCAAATAACATCGCTCTTATTAATGTTGATCTTGCTTCACACAGTTCCTGTGCAGTGTAACCCTGTATGCCTCACTCAGTCTAAGTACCCTATGATCTGTATGTCCTTGTTTGATATGATCTGCCTGTGCTGCTTGCAAATAAAGCTTTTCACTATACTTAGGTACACATGACTACAATGAATCAAATCAAATTAAATCTTCCATTAATAAATGGACAGTTTGCCTTCTGACTTCAGTTTTGCTAGAGCTCTTTGATGCTGTGCTCTGTTAAATGTTGCCTGAATGTCAAGAGTAACTAATTTCAACCCACCTCTTTCATTCATGTTTGGACCAGGGTTGTAACGAGATCTTGAGCCAAAGACCCTAACTGAGCATCAATGATTTGGAAAGCAAAAATGTTCAGAGGCTGTGTGAATGTTCCTGGTCCTTGGAGGGTTGTTGATGGAATAGAATAGTGGAACTTTTTTTCCTTGCATCTTTCTGTGCTGTACCAGACCTTAGAATGCTTACTGCTTACACTGCTTATTCAAAATAGATAGAAAAATGTCACTCTTCATTACCAGCTTCAATACGCAAAGAAAGGATGGTGCTAAAAATAACAGTGGCTGCTTTCTTGTTGTATTCAATTCCAAAACAACAAGTTGGCAGCATCTAGGAAGGACACATGATCAATGAAACAAAGCCATTAGAGGCAGCCAGATGGTATTCCTCCTCTTTTGCAGTGGGGGCAGTGTTGGCACATTAATATTATCACGTTGGCAAAAATGATGAATCCTGCTGTCTGCAGCACAATTGTCCTTCTGATATATGTGTGTGCTCACGGCCTGTCACTTCAACAGGCAATACTGCAGAAAGTGCTGTATGACACACTGCTTCAATAAGGCTGAAGATAATTACATACATTTTAATAAACTGTGCAGAAAGAGAGAGAAAGAGAGAGAGAAAAAAACACATTTAAAGACACAAGCTAGTTGCATTGTTTTGGTCATTAGTGTCAGTTGGAGTTTTATGCTTCATTTCAGCCTCTACATTTGAAAAGGCATATCAGTGGTGGGTGTTTCTGTCACATATCTATGTTACGCCATTAACAGTGATGAGCGTACAAACACTTAACCTTGATTGTCAGAAGGCTACCTGCAGTGAGTGAGGCACCGTTCAGAGGGACACCAGATCCACACTGCCTTCAGTTTGCTGGTATAGCTACAGCTGCTTGCAGGGGACCACATCAGTCAGCATGCAGCTGCCTATGTAAAGGAACGTGCTCTGGCCTGCAAATATTCCCAGTGCAGTCAGTTACTGAAGATGTGAGCATCATCTCGCACAGCTGCGACAATGTAGCGTCTTTACACATTCCAAAATGCCCTCAACATGTAATATTTCTGAATTATTAAACTCAAAAGTGCACTTTAAATTACATCAAAGAAAACCACATCAGTTCTGAACAGGATTTTCGCTGGTGAGCGTCAATTTTAGAAGTGGATGGTCATTAGTTGCAAGTTCATAAAATCTGATGGATTCCAAATATGGGCATGTGAGGTATTTTTAATTTAGGATGTGGGTAGACTAAAGCTCTCTTGTGGTTAAATTTCCAAAAGTAAAACAGAATTTAGCTCAAATTTCAGGTCATTAAAAGATTTTTAGGAATTGAAAATTAAGAAAAAAAATGCCTTACTCGCACAGTGGCATAGTGGTTAGTACTGTGGCCTCACAGCACTAGGGACCCAGGTTTGATTACAGCCTCAGGCAACTGTCTGTGTGGACGTGTATCTTTTCATGTTCTCCCCATGTCTGGGTTTTCCCCCGGGTGCTCTGGGTGTGCAGGTTGGGTGGATTGGCCCTGGTAAATGGCCTGTGGTTTCCAGAGGTGTATAGGCTAGATGGATTAACCATGGGAAATGCAGGATTACATGATAATAGTTGGTCTGGATGGGATGCTGTTTGGAGGGCCAGTGCAGACTTGATGAGCTGAATGGCTTCTATCTGCATTGTCGGGTTTCTGTGATTTTGTGACTGGGTTTGGAGCCCTGCTGTTATTAGTTAGCCAAAAGGTACTATGAATACTAGTGTCTTGATATAAATATATCACAAACAGAAAGTGCACAATCTGCATGACCCCAGCCTTCCGTTTACATGTTATTTCAATTTGCTGTCTTGGTTTCGGGCCTGCTGTAATGTAGTCCCTGTGAAGCTCAGTGCACACTGAGAAACAGTACCTCATCTTCCAATGCCAGTGGAGGAGAGGCAATGACCTTTTAATTCAGAGAGCCATGGAAAGTTCTGGGGACTTGGATTCAAATCCTGCAAATGACAAAATTTGAATTCAATAAAAAAAATTGACAGTCTAAGACCATGAGTCAATTGTCAGGAAAACCCCAATTGGTTCATTAATGTCCTTTAGGGAAGGAGACTGCCATCCTTATCTGGTGTATGAGAGCAACGGGGTTGTATCTCAAGTGCCCTCTACAATGGGTAACAAATGCTGATCTAGCTGGTGATGCCCTCATCCCATGAACAGATAAATAAAATTGAGATACTTTATAGTCTTCTGGACTCAACATTGAGTTCAAAACTTTCAATCATGAACCCTGTCCTCATTTTGCTTTCTTTTCCCCTAACTACCAGTTGGGATCATGTTCTCAAGCTTTCTCTTTCAGATAGTGTGGTCTTTTCTTCAGTTATAAACACCAACATTGGACCAAGGCTTTGTTTCTTTCTATGTTCTATAACATCTTTTGGTATTTAATCTGCCAAGTCCTTTAATCTAACCCTGACCTTTCTTTTTGTTATACCTGACATCCACCTCCGTTACCACCATCCTTTCATCTTTTCTCAACAACACGGAATCCATCACATTTCTACCTCCTTTCGTTTCTGAAGGACAGTCATGCAAGATGGGAAAAGTTCACTCTGTTCCTCTCTCCACAGTTGCTGTAAGACCTGCTGAGTTTCCTCAGCACCTTCTGACTCTGTTTCAGTACTCCAGCATTTGCACTGTTTTGCCTCAGCCTTATTTTAGCTCTTTTGTGTTAGAATGCATGGGGTGGGAGGGGCTGGTCTGAGAATGAAAGAGAGCTGCATTTAGACAGCATCTCTCCCCAACATCCAGATGCCCCAAGGTGTTTTACAGTCTAAGTGTGGTCACTTTTGTAATGTTGAGAACCTAGCAGCCAATTTGCACACAGCACGATCCCGTGAGGAGCTATGAGATAATGGCCAGGTCATTCGGTTTAGCAATACTGGTCGAGTGATAAATACTAGCAAAGATGTCAACATGAGATCCCTGTTTTTGTCTGATAAGTGCCATGGGATATTTTATGGTCATCTTGCAGATGGAACCCAGGTTTCGTACTTTCAACACTGAAAGCATTACTGATACTACCAGCATTCCCTCACTTCTGTACTGGAATGTTGGCCTGGAATTTATCCTCAAATTAGAATCTTCTGACTTAGAGGCAGAAATGCAGCTCTGAGCCATGGCTGACAAATTCTGAGAGAGAGAGAGAGAAAGAGAGGCAGGAGAAAAGGATGAAGCGGGAGAGTGAAGTAGACAGAGAAATGTGCAAGAATGACTGTTCTCCAAGAAGGGCATACTATGGAGATTGACTGTACCACAAAGTTCAGTAGGTTGGAAAATCAAACCTAAATCTGTATTGTAGCAGCTAATCCCAGGCTGCTCTGCAGCATAGGACTCCCTGGTGTCCTGGACAATATTTATCTCTCTATCAATATCACAAAAGAGATTATGTGCTTATTACTATCATGCTCTTTGAAAGTAATTAAAGAATAAATTAATCACCACATTTCTAGCATTACAGCAGCAACAGCACTTCAAAATTACTTTACTGGCTGCAAACCACTTTGGGATGTCAGATATAAACACAAAGCTCTTCCCTTTTATATCACACAGTTCCTGTGCACAGAAGGATATCCCGCTGATGTCCACGGTTCCTGGCTACCCATTGTTGCTTCTCACCAGAATGCTACATAGATACTGGATTTCTCTGGCCCTCCGTTCTACAATAAATAAGAACAGACAAAAATATTTTTGAGGGATTCTTAGCTACCATCAGTTCTGAGGAAGGGTCACTGAACCCAAAGTGTTAACTCTGATTTCGCTCCAGAGATGTTGCCAGACCTGCTGAGCCTTTCCAGCAAATTCTGATCTTGTTCTTGGGTGGCACGGTGGCTCAGTGGTTAGCACTGCTGCCTCACAGCACCAGGGACCCAGGTTTGATTCCAGCCTCGGGCGACTGTCTGCATGGAGTTTGCACATTCTCCTTGTGTCTCCTCTGTCATTCCTCCCACAGTCCAAAGATATGAAAGCTAGGTGGGTTAGCCATGGGCAATGCAAGGTTAAAGAGACAGGGAAGGGGGATGGTCTGTGTGGTCTCAGTAGGCGAAATGGCCTGCTTCCACACTGTAGGGATTCTATGTTGTAGATATTTTGTAATCAACCTGTTCAGAGATATTATTCCATACCCCTGGAGGAGGTGGGACTTGAACCCCAGGTTTCCTAGTTCAAAGGTAGGGACACTACCACTGCACCACAAGAAACCAACCCAGCTCATTGAAAATGAGGATGATTTTCCTGAAGAGCATGTTTAAGTTCATAGTTCACGTGCTGGAACAGAGACTGATTTGAAGAGTATTTTACACGGTGCTTTTACAAGATGGAGGACCAACTCTGATCGTGGCCAACTGGCTGTCCACACATTCCGAGGCTGCACAATGATATGTGACTGTGGGCGATGGTGAACAAGTGATGACACTCTGCAGAACTAGTTATTCATTTTAATTTCACCTAAGCTCCATAAAATGATAAGTAACTGACTTAAAGTTAACAGTTATTGTCATAGCGCCTCAGATAATTTAGACTGCTTCAATTTTAACAAAGCTATTGGTTTTATTAAGTAGACACAATTATCCTGCGTCTTTCCAGGCATATTTGTCAGTTTGGTTCAATCAGTTGCAATTATAGATACCCAACAGGGTTTTCCTCAATGTATTTTTATGAACGTTTACTGCGTATTCCTCCTTTACTGATGTAGCCAAGGAAGTAAAATACCTTTGTGTTTGTGCTGTGAGTTGGAACAGGAAGGATTATTCAAGGATTTGTGATTTTTCATGTCCCTTGCTTGCAACCTCTTTATCAATAAAATACATTTGCACTTTATCATTGTGAAGTTGCACCGTCATCAAAAGCTGCACATTTATAGCATCGCATCAAGCGACAGGGGAATCGTGAAGTGGATAATGATTATTAAGGCTTTTGGTGAGAAATGGGAGGTGAATCGCCATTGTCAACAACTAATCGATAAAGAAATCTACTTTTAATAACGGATAAAATGTTTCCAGTACAATTACAACTTAGTATGAAAAGGCAAATGGTTAGTTATAACCAGATACAAAAACAAGAAACTGCAGATGCTGGAGATCTGAAACACGCAAAAAGAGAAATTGCTGGAGAAACTCAGCAGATCTAGCAGCATCTGCGGAGAGAAAACAGTTAATGTTTCAGGTCCAAGGATCCAGAAGGTTCTGAAGAAACATTTTCTCTGTTTTCTCTTCACAGATGCTGTTAGATCTGCTGGGTTTCTTCAGCCATTTTATGCTTTTGTGTGTTTCAGATTTCAAGGATCCGCAGTGCTTTAACCGAATTTGTATTTAAGGGAAAAGTTCCAATAGTGGAACATGCTTACATTTTTTTGGCAGGGTCCAACCCGGGTTAACGTAGAATTACTGAGGTAGTGCTGCAAATATAGAGCTGTGGTCTTTCAGACAAGACATTAAGCTGCATTCAAGTGAATGTTCATGAAATAACTTTACAGAGGCTGGTGTCCCATCACTAAGTCACCTCTTATTTCCATGTGGAGATTCCTTAACACTGATCCAGCTCCCACCAAGCCAGCTCGCAGAGTGAGCACTATCTCTGACACTCCTCCTCTTTTTTTATACTCCTGTTTATTTTTTCTTTTCTTTTTTTTTCTTATTAAACCCCCCACACTACTGCCTAACTGCGGTAGTACTTATTTTTCCCCAGCACCATGGTGTGTGTGTGTGTGTGTGTGTGTGTGTGCAGGTGTGAGACACAGTGAGAGACACAAAGTGCACGAATCTTTATTCAAATTTCCACCACCAGGAAAATAGGAAAACACCTGAGTGACCAGTGACAAGCAGTGCCCTTCACATCAAAGGGCAATGCTGTGTGATCAAACAGTGATGGGGAGGGTAGGGACTAAATCAAAATAGGGTTGGAGGGGGAAATAATGCACTCCATTCCCTGCGGCGCCCACCTCTCCCTGAACAACTCCAGGGTGTTGGCGGACACCGCGTGATCCTTCTCCAAGGACACCCGGGCTCTAGCGTAACCTAACGACCCCCTCCACGGCCTGCTGCCTGGACCTGTTACGCTCCTCTTCTTATCTGTCAGCTAGGGCTCCCTGATTGGAACAGATTAACAGCCCCAATCAGGGATCTCATATTCTGTGAGTTCCAGCTGGCTGATCTCATTACAATCACTACCATCCCTCCTCCTCTGAGTCTGAGGACTTAGGCTGGTGTTGTTGTGTGTAGCTCCTCCTGGGGCATTTTAGCACCGGCTCAGATCCCTCTAACTTCCCCTCTGATGCGGCTGGTGTGTAACCCACAACCTCTTGTGCCCGGCGCACTTTGGAAGAAATTCATTCTCTTCTTCAGGTGGCAAAGGCATCGAGGTGGTGATATCCAGCGTGTCCATCCCAGATTCCAAGGTATCTTCAACGCTTGACGAAGAACCCATGGGCCCTGAAACAATCGGAGAGGCTGTTGAGGAGCTGAGTATGATTTGCTCTTACGCTGTTTGCGAGTTTGCAGCTTCCATATGGTCCGCATGCTTGTTCAGCAATATTCAAACCAACTTGTTTTATTGGTTCTTGGAATAACGCTGGCATTTACTACTCCAAACTGGTTTCCCTGAGGAGGTGGTGTGTGACCTTCTGTTTTGATTTGATATGATACAGTGCTAAACCACCTCAGAGGGTCAGATCAAGGCCACAAATAGAGCTACAGCACAATGACGCCTGGCCTGGTAAGGACAGCAGATTTCTTTCCCTAATGGACATTGGTATGAAGCAGTTGCATTTTTACCAGCCATCTGATCTCAGATGCAAACCATAAGGTGTTTTGCAAAAGAGCCAACTGCAAAATGAGGAAAAGCAGTGAGGCAACATTTAAAAAGCATTTGGACAAATACATTGATAGGAAAGGTTTAGAAGGATATGGGCCAAGCCCAGGGAAATGGGGTTGGTGTAGATGGATATTTTGGTTGGCATGGACCACTTTGGGCTGAAGGACCTGTGACCGTGCTGTAGGACTCTATAACTCTATGACTCTAACTGCCTGAGAGCATGGCCAATGCTGAGTTGATAATGCCTATCAAAATGGAATTAGATAAGGACCAGGAGAGCAAAGAATCACAGGGCTACTGAAAAGGGGAACTGACAGAGTTGCTCACATAGAGAGCTAGTATGAACAGAATGGGCCAAATGGCCTTCCATCTGCGCAGCAGCAATTCCGTGATTCCATACGAGATGAAATTCTCAACCCACCATGGTGGGGTTTTGAACTCGTGCAGTTTGGACGATGTGTCCGATCCAACATGGATGGCTATTCCAACAACATTGGACTATGGTGGTGTATCATTACCACCTCAAAGTTAAAATGAAAAAGTGAGAGGAGGAAATCTTCCCATATACAAGGTGACAAAACCAAACATCAGAGCCAATCTCCCTTGCTGTGAGAATAAAATGCAGTGCTTTGAAAATCTTTGAATCACTGGGGGAAATATGACACTCATCCTGAGGGGTGAATTTGGTGAGGAGAGTTAATTGGGCAGGACAATGCCAGATAGAGAGCCCAATGCCTTCCTACCTCTTCCCCGATTAAATTCAAGATGGCATGGCCTTTCTACCTTGACACTGCAAGGTCTGTTGGGAGTCATTGCCTTGCTTTTTTTTCTCATACACCCTACTCCATAAGTGAAAGAGTGCATCAAGCCCTCCCACCCAATGGCAATTTGCGCTCCCATTCACTTATCGTTTGAATCCCTGTTGACCCCGGATTTGGGTAGGTATATTGCTGGCAGTCACCCTTCAATGGCACTGACAGCAGTGAGGAGCAGTCATCCATTGATTAGCTGGCAACAATCTGGGGCAGATCCCAGGGCAAACCCACCACTGGGCACTAACTGATTGATTGGCACTCACTACAGTGGGCAGTGTCCTCAGGGCCATCTTTAGCTCTTCAGCCAATGAGTGAGATTCCCACCATCTGGATGACACTACGCCCAATGTGGTTCACTCCTGCTAACCAGGTATTAGGTGTGATGCACAAATGTAGATATAAGATTATCACCAAAAATACCCAATAAGCCACTTAGTACATTGTTTTGTTATTAGAATGTGGAACTTGTTTCCTGGAGTGGATGAGACAAAAAAAGGGGAAGCTTCGATAAGAAAATGAGGGATAAAAGGAACAGAAGGAGTCAAAGTTATTGGGGTTAGATGGAAATGTGGAGGTGAGGTCACAGTCAGATCAACCATGAGCTTATTGAATGGGCAGAACAAGTCTGAGGGGCTGAAGGGCCTACACCTGCTCCTAATTCATATGTTTGACTGCAAAGTGATATTAGTGGCCCTCTTGTGGTGCAGTGGTTCATGCCTCCCTACTCATGAACTGCAAGGTCTGGGTTCAAGACCCACCTGCTCCAGAGATGTATCATCACATCTCTGAATAGGTTGGTTAGAAAAGAAGCAGGGATAGTAATGGCAAGGTAAAGTTGGGCTGAAATGCCTGATTTGAAATTGTGATGCAGAGTCTAACTTGTATGGAGTGATGGGCGTTCTTATTGTGAATTGAAAAAGCAGATTTGGCCTGAAGGCAAATGTTGCTGTGCATGGCTTGTGCAAACAAGAAGAGAATAAAACAAAACTGCCTGTGAGCATAAATTAAGAACAAGCTGAAACTCAAGACTGTGGTAGAAGTATGCGATCTACTGCCGTTGGGTATCACTTTTAGGAACTTGCTTCCTCAACCCACTGACCCATTGCTTGTGATGAATGATTGCTGCTAATAACACCATGTTTCATCTAATTGCAGTTTTATGGTTTACACATAAGATATATTCAAGTAGCAAATCAACATAGTAAATGTTAACTATTCATTATTCATCTAAACAACTCTCTTTAACACCTCATTATTGTCTACCAACGTCTAGCCAGCCAATTTATTTTTCTGCTTTAAACTGCTTTAAATGTTCAGTCATTTTTAGTATAAACAGCAATTTTCCAGATAAATTCACTCCCAGAGTGCCCCAGTGCTCACCTTGGCACTGAGTTCTCCTAATGAGGAAAGCCCTAACTTTGATCCCTGGGTCAGTGTTGAGTTAATGGATCTGTATTGGAAAGGGATTTTAAAATGGACCGAGGTGGGTCAACTTCTTAGAGTCATAGACATGTACAGCATGGAAACAGATCCTTCAGTCCAACCCGTCCATGCCAACCAGATATCCCAACCTAATCTAGTCCCACCTGCCAGCACCCACCCGTATCCCTCCAAACCCTTCCTATTCATATACCCACCCAAATGCCTCTTAAATGTTGCAATTGTACCAGCCTCCACCACATCCTCTGGCAGCTCATTCCATACACGTACCACCCTCTGTGTGAAAAAGTTGCACCTTAGGTCTCTTTTATATCTTTCCCCTCTCACCTTCTGGACTCCCCAACCCCAGGGAAAAGACTTTGCCTATTTATCCTATCCATGCTCCTCATAATTTTGTAAACCTCTATAAGGTCACCCCTCAGCCTCCGACGCTCCAGGGAAGACAGCCCCAGCCTGTTCAGCCTCTCCCTATAGCTTAAGTCCTCGAACCCTGGCAACATCCTTGTAAATCTTTTCTGAACCCTTTCAAGTTTCACAACATCTTTCCGATAGGAAGGAGACCAGAACTGCACGCCATATTCCAACAGTGGCCTAACCAATGTCCTGTATAGCCGTAACATGACCTCCCAACTCCTGTACTCAATACTCTGACCAATAAAGGAAAGAATACCAAATGCTTTCTTCACTATCCTATCTACCTGCGACTCCACTTTCAAGGAGCTATGAATCTGCACTCCAAGGTCTTTTTGTTCAGCAACACTCCCTAGGACCTGACCTTTAAGTGTATAAGTCCTGCTAAGATTTGCTTTCCCAAAATGCAGCACCTCACACTTATCTGAATTAAACTCCATCTGCCACTTCTCAGCCCATTGACCTATCTGGTCAAGATCCTGTTGTAATCTGAGGTAACCCTCTTTGCTGTCCACTACACCTCCAATTTTGGCGTCATCTGTAAACTTACTAACTGTACCTCTTGTGCTCACATCCAAGTCATTTATGTAAATGACAAAAAGTAGAGGACCCAGCATCGATTCTTGTGGCACTCCACAGGTCACAGGCCTCCAGTCTGAAAAACAACCCTCCACCACCACCCTCTGTCTTCTACCTTTGAGCCAGTTCTGTATTCTTGTTAAGGTTCTGCTCCGTGTCTCCTTTCCAAAACTAAATTGACCAATTCTGCCCTCCATCTGTGACCTACAACACAGCAGATGCATTGTAGTAACATACTGAGGTTCCTTTGACAACATCTTTGATACCAAAAGACTTTACCACCTGAAAGACTTCATGGGAATGCCGCCAGACTCCCCTCCATTCCAAATTCTGTCCTGACCTGGAATTATATCATCGCTTCTTCACTGTTGCTGGGTCCAAAATTGCAACAGCACGAAGGGTGTTCTTACATCATATGGCTGCAGTGATTCAAGAAGGCAACTCTCTACTTTTTCAAGGACAATTAGGGTGAGGAATAATTGCTCGGACATTTATATCCCACAGATGAATGAAAGATAAGATTTGGAAGTGATTTGACTTACATACCATTCTTACATTGTTTGGGAACTTCAGCATTTATTTTCACCTCTGGTAAGGCTTCTCTAACACTTTGCTCAGAATTCTGATCAAAATAGAAGATTGAAGCTTCTGCCCTGTTCATCAATTTCACCTGTACTTCTAGATTGTAATCTCTTTTGCCTTTGCAAAATTTCTTGCTTTGCTTCGTGGAGATCACTCCACTTAACCTTCTGTTGCTAAAAGACTTGCGGTTACTGTGATTACTAAATGCCAGGAATTGGCCATTCAGCCCTCAGACCTTTTCTCAGTATTTCCAGAAATATTTACTGTGTTAGGTTGTATGTCGTTTTTTTGGAAGTCTATGCCTTACAGCTACAGCATTTAAGCAACAAGCATACATTGCAATGCCGGTAATTGAAGAGAAAAAGCTTTGGACAAAAGTCACGGTCGTGCACTGAATAATTCAGATGACAACATAAAACATGAAGCATAAACGAGATGATTAACACACAGCCACAAAGGCAAATGCAAATTGTAAGTTGCAAAATATTAAAATGAATAATGGGGAGTTATATGTATCCAGAATTAAAAAGAAGGACAGTGATTGTGTATGTTTCAAAATGAGCTCTTGTCACTGAAATAGTGACATTCTGACCTGTGCTGGGTGTGAGCCTTTGTATAATGTACGGAGATCTGGTTTTTGCTTATCAAGAACTTTGCATTTTTTTGCGGCAATTTATCATGGGCCTTGCAATTTAAAGATTTTTTTTTCTTTTAGACTGTGTTCACTCTTGCTACTTTGACAACCACAACTGGTAATTGCAAACTGCAAGGTCCTGCAAACAAATACAATGGATGAGTGATTAATCAGATTTTTGGCAATGTGTAAAACAAGTAGGAAGGTAATGCGAACGATGATCCTGCCACTGTAAGATCTTGTATTGATCTTCACAGCTGCACGTAGTATCATTGATGCATTTGGTTAGTTTTATAGCATCAATTTTGGTTTTGATAGTGTTCCTGTTGTTGAATATGGATAAATTTAACTCCTATAGATTTTAACACCAAGGTTTAGAGTCACAGAGTACAGCACAGAAACAGACCTTTCGGTCCAACTCGTCCATGCTGACCAGATATCCCAACCCAATCTAGTTCTATTTACCAGCACTTGGTCCATACCCTTCTAAACCCTTCCTATTCATATACAGATCCAGATGCCTTTTAAATGCTGTAATTGTACCAGCCTCCACCACTTCCTCTGGCAGCTCATTCCATACACGTACCACCCTCTGTGTGAAAAAGTTGCCCCTTAAGTCCCTTTTATATCTTTCCCCTCTCAGCTTAAACCTGTGCCCTCGAGTTCTGGACTCCCCCACCTCAGGGAAAAGACTTTGTCTATTTATCCTATCTATGCCCCAAATGATTCCATAAACCTTTAAAAGATCATTCCTCAGCCTTTGACGCTTCAGGGAAAACAGCCTGTTCAGCCGCTCCCTATAGCTCAAATCCTCCAACCCTGGCAATATCCTTGTAAATCTTTTCTGGACCTTTTCACTTTTCACAACATCTTTCTGATATGAAGGAGATCAGATTTATATGCAATATTCCAAATAAACCAATGTCCTGAACAGCCAGAACATAACCTCCCAACTCCTATACTCAGTGCTCTGACCGATAAAGGAAAGCATACCAAATGCCTTCTTCACTATCTATCTACCTGCGACTCCACTTTCAAGGAGCTATGAACTTGCACTCCAAGTCTCTTTATTCACCAACACTTCCTAGGACCTTAACATTAGGTGTATAAGTCCTCCTAACATTTGCTTTTCTAAAATGCAGCAACTTGCATTTATTTAAATTAAACACTATCTGCCACTTCTCAGCCCATTGGCCCATCTGATCAAGATCCTGTTGTAATCTGAGGTAACCATCTTCGTTGTCCACTGCACCTCCAACTTCGGTGTCATCTGCAAACTTACTAACTATACCTCCTGTGCTCACATCCAAATCATTCATATAAATGTTGAAAAGTAATGGACCCAACACCGATCCTTGTGGCACTCCACTGGTCACAGGCCTCCAGTCTGAAAAACAACCCTCCACCACCACCCTCTGTCTTCAACCTTCGAGCCAGTTCTGTATCCAAATGGCTAGTTCTCCCAGTATTCCATGAGATCTAACCTTGCTAACCAGTCTCCCACGAGGAACCTTGGTGAACGCCTTACTGAAGACCATCTAGATCATGTCTACTGCTCTGCCCTCATCAATCCTCTTTGTTACTTCTTCAAAAAACTCAATCAAGTACGTGAGACATGATTTCCCAGGCAGAAAGCCATGCTGCCTATCCCTAATCAGTTTGCCTTTCCAAATACATGTAAATCCTGCCCTTCAGGATTCCCTCCAACAACGTGCCCACCACCGATGTCAGACTCACTGGCTTTTCCTTACCACCTTTCTTAAATAGTGGCGCCACGTTAGCCAACCTTCAGTCTTCCGACCATTGATGACGCAAGTATCTCAGCAAGTTGTCCAACAATCACTTCTCTAGCTTCCCACAGAGTTCTAGGGTATACTTGATCAGGTCCAGGGATTTATCCACTTTTACATATTTCAAGACATCCAGCACTTCCTCCTCTATAATATGAACATTTTTCAAGACATCACCATCTACTTCCCTACATTCTATATCCTCCATGTCCTTCTGCACAGTAAACATTGATGCAAAATACTCATTTAGTATCTCCCCCATCAACATGACTAACAGTACTGAGGGAAAGCCTCACTGATAGCAATACTATCCTGCAGATATGGCATTAATCTGAGGCCCCTTTCAAATGGATGCAAGTGTTTTCTGAGAAGGTTTGCAGTATAGGGGGGTGACACATTAACATAGATAGAAGATCGGCTAGGTGGCAGAAAGCAGAGAGTATGAGCAGAATTGGGCCATTCGGCCCATTGAGTTACTCAACCATTCAATCATGGCTGATATGTTTCTTAAGCCTGTATTCCTGTCTATCTCCTTGATCCCCTTACTAATCAAGAACCTATCCATCTCTGTCTTAAATGCACTCAGTGACTTGACCTCCACAGCCTTCTGCAGCAATGTGTTCCACAGATTCCCCACCGTCTGACTAAAAGGTTTCCCCTCACTTCAGTTTTAAAGGGTCATCATTCACTCTGAGGATCTGCCCTCTAGTCTTGGTCTGTCTTACCAGTGGAAACATCTTTTCCACATCCATTCTATCCAGGTCTCTCAGTGTTCTGAAAATTTTAAGCAGCTCCCCTCATAATCCTTCTAAACTCCATTGAATACAGAGTCCTTAACTGCTCCTCATATGACAACCTCGTCATGCCTGGAATCATTCTGGTAAACCTGCTTTGGACCCCTTCCAACACCAGCACATCCTTGCTTTGACACGGGGCCTAAAACTGCTTACAATATTCCAAATGCAGTCTGACCAGAGCCTTCTATACCCTCAGCAGTAAATCTCTGCTCTTGTATTCTAGCCCTCTTGAAATGAATGCTAACATTGTATTTGACTTCCTAACTGGCAACTGACCCTGCATATTGACCGAGTTCCTCTGTGTTTCAGATTTCAAAAGCCTGAAAAGGGCTGTGGAAGCAGCTTCAGGAGCAGCATTCAAAAGAGAATTAGTAGGAACTAAAATTAGAAAATTTACAGCGTTATGAGGAAAGAGCTAGAGGAGAGGTGGCTATTGGATAGCTCCACTGAAGACCCAGTACCTGTATCATGGGCTGAATGGCTGTAACATTCAATGAAGTTCCTGCCCAGCGATTAAGAGTTGGAATCACAACCAATTCTCTGGTTTGTTCACCTGGGTTCAGGAGCGTTTTTATCTTCATTCATCTGGGTCGCAAATCTGCCACATTCCTTGTGAACTCGAGACATTGAAACTTGGAATACAGTCAATACCATCCTTCATCACTCACACCCAGTGGATGAATTTTAATACAATGTCATTTTAATAATTAGAAACCGCACTGAAGTTCACAAAAATGGAATATGTTCAGAGCTAGTAATAAATAGAAAATGAGAACAGAACCTATGCAGAGACAGGAAATCATTAGAGGCTGCTTTGGGGAATGGTGTGATGGACATTTTTATCTGTACTAAGTGGGAGAGTATTAATCCCTCACGACCACATTTCTGTGATAAAACCGGGAGGGAAATAAATGAGCAGTTGTGAATGGCAGCTCATCTGGGAATGAGTGCTAGGGGAAGATCTACAACTGAGCTATGCTTTAGACAGAAATCATGTGTTTCAATTTCTTTTTCCTATTAAACATGATTTGTCTGTGTGTTTTCCAGCAAGGCGCTTATCAGCGCGGTGTTAAAGATGAAACGCAGGTTAAATTGTGCAGACTGTCTGTCTGGTCATTTTCAGTAAAAGACAATGCTACTTCTGTACATGGCATCCAATTAATATCGTACTTATCAAACAAGCCTAAAGTACATTCTGGTCTACAATAGCTCTTCAGCTGAAACATACGGCTTTCGCAATCTCTCATGCTGATCTGTGCAGATCATTTGAATTTTATTATTACATAAATTTACATTCCCTCTCTTTAATTGCAGGGTAGTTGTCCATGCTCCACTCCAGTATGTGGACTGTGAGGCATCAAACTGAACTTGTTTGTGCACAACGCATATTAATATGAACATTTGTTGCTGAAGGACAGGATGATAAAATAGTAAAATTCCATTTTATGCACAGTTATCATAGTATCTAAATAAAAAGACTCAGTCTGAATGTTGCCCTCTTTGCCTTTCTCTTAATTAAAAGAGGTTGTCAATCACAGTGGACTGACTGATCAGGCTTTCTGATGGGCAAGAATAGAATACTTCTTTTACATACAGAAACCAGATCCCTCTCAGCCCGAGACTGAAACATCCGAGGAATGTTGAGGAGATTTAACCTTCGCCTGTGCGGTGCGCAGGCCCAATACCATGTCCATGCAAACTGGTGCTCGTGAAACAAACTCCCGGCTCTGGGTAAATACTGCCTCATTTAAGGGCTAAGAGTCATAGAGAAGCACAGCACAGATACAGACCCTTTGGTCCAACTTGTCCATGCCGATTAGATTCCTAAATAAGTCCAATCCCATTTGCCAGGCATTTGGCCCATATCCCGCTAAACCCTTCCTATTCATATACCCATCCAGATGCCTTTAAATGTAAATTTTTAAATGTTGCTCCATCACTTCCTCTGACGGGAGTAAACTCTGACAAGAAATCTCGAGTGAAGCTCAAAGGTGGATGAATTAACTCCAAGGAGGCTGGTATTCCGTCACCAAGTCACCCTTTATTGACATGTACACTGTACATGGCTCTGCCCAGCCAGCTCAAAGCCTGTCCCTAGACAGAGGAGACGTTCTGAATCTCCTGTTTAGTTTTTTTTCCCTCAGAGGAGACACCTGTTTATTTATTTATTTTCTTTTTTTCTGTTTTCTTTTCTTTTTTTTGTTGTTTTCTTTTCTTAACCCCCACACTACCGCCTAACTGCGGTGGTGCTTATTTTTCCCCAGCACCCATGTTGTGTGTGTGTAGGTGTGAGACACAGTGAGAGACACAAGGTGCACGAATCTTTATTCAATTGCAACCACCAGAAAGATAGGAAACACCCGAGTGACCAGTGACAAGTGTCACCTCCCACCCCTTCCTGGACCTCTCCATCTCCATTAATGACGACCAACTTGACATTGACATTTTTTACAAACCCACCGACTCCCACAGCTACCTGAATTACACCTCTTCCCACCCTACCTCCTGCAAAAATGCCAAACTGTATTCTCAATTCCTCCGCCTCTGTCGTATCTGCCCCCAGGAGGACCTGTTCCAGCCCCGAACACACCAGATGGCCTCCTTCTTTAGAGACCGCAATTTCCCTTCCCACGTAGTTAAAGATGCCCTCCAACGCATCTCGTCCACATCCTGCACCTCCGCCCTCAGACCCCACCCCTCCTACTGTAACAAGGACAGAACGCCCCTGGTGCTCACCTTTCACCCTACCAACCTTTGCATAAACCAAATCATCCGCCGACATTTCCGCCACCTCCAAAAAGACCCCACTACCAGGGATATATTTCCCTCCCCACCCCTTTCTGCTTTCCGCAAAGACCGTTCCCTCTGTGACTACCTGGTCAGGTCCACACCCCCTACAACCCACCCTCCCATCCTGGCACCTTCCCCTGCCACCGCAGGAACTGCAAAACCTGCACCCACACCTCCTCCCTCACCTCCATCCAAGGCCCTAAAGGAGCCTTCCACATCCATCAAAGTTTTACCTGCACATCCACAAATATCATTTATTGTATCCGTTGCTCCCGATGCGGTCTCCTCTACATTGGGGAGACTGGGCGCCTCCTAGCAGAGTGCTTTAGGGAATATCTCCGGGACACCCGCACCAATCAACCAAACCGCCCCGTGGCCCAACATTTCAACTTCCCCCTCCCACTCTGCCGAGGACATGGAGGTCCTGGGCCTCCTTCACTGCCACTCCCTCACCACCAGACGCCTGGAGGAAGAACGCCTCATCTTTTGCCTTGGAACTCTTCAACCCCAGGGCATCAATGTGGACTTCAACAGTTTCCTCATTTCCCTTTCTCTCACCTCACCCTAGTTCCAAACTTCCAGCTCAGTACTGTCCCCATGACTTGTCCTACCTGTCTATCTTCTTTTCCACCTATCCACTCCACCCTCTCCTCCTTGACCTATTACCTTCATCCCCTTCCCCACTCACCTATTGTACTCTATGCTACATTCTCCCCACCCCCACCCCCCTCTAGCTTATCTCTCCACGCTTCAGGCTCTCTGCCTTTATTCCTGATGAAGGGCTTTTGCCCGAAATGTCGATTTTACTGCTCCTCGGATGCTGCCTGAACTGCTGTGCTCTTCCAGCACCACTAATCCAGATCGCTGATTTTATGTCAAATTATGAACGCTCTTCAGCTGGAAGCTCAGGGCCACCACATTCCTCAAATACCCACTTCACATTACGGTCTTCAAGTTGGAAAGTTTTAAAAGTCCCATTGCTTCAGTCTTTGTTGGATTTGAACCTGATTTCAAATGAGTTTGCAAAACTGATACCAAGTAAGATTTGCAACATTTCATTGTACTCAGTCAGTTCCCGTGCAATGCCTGAATTCTTTGCGTCCGACATTCTGAGATAGCACTCTGTTTGCCCATCAGGTGAGCATAAAGCATCTTATAGCATTAATTCAATAAGGAGCAATGGAAATGTCCCTGGAGTCCGAGCCATTACTTGTCTCATAGGTTAGCAATCATCTGAACATTGCTGCATTAAAGTCTGTGAGACCGCCCTCTGTGCAAATTGGCTACCCTGTTTGCTATACTGCACAATGTCACTTAACTGGATAGAAGGTAGTCTGGGGCATTCTGAGGTCATGAAAGATGTGATTTAACTACAACTTCTTTCACTCAATCTGACTAATGTCCTGTCATAATTCCAGTCGAAGATAACTGGAGGCTCTTTCACTTGTTCCGCAGAATACAGGAGTGTCACTTGAACAGGAAAATGTTATCTTGTTTAATTTTCCTGCAGAAAAATCAGGAGTGTAGAGATCAAATATTTCTCCAGAGAAAGGCTTCTTGCAGGCCTGGCCAAGCATCTACCTTCTAATGATGTGTGCCAACTTTTAAAGTATGTAATGAAAAGACTGTATTTTCACGTTACAGGTGAAGTAGGTCACCTTTGCCTTTGAAAACATTTTGCAAAATACACTTACACCCAGTTTTAATGAGGATATTGCAAGTCAGATGTAAAATTATATTTAAGAAAAGCACTGAGCCTATAACCAGTCCTCACTGCTCATTAGGCCTCGCTGAGTTTCTCAGGCGATTTGCCCAGATTTCTCGGAAAGGCATATGTAGTTCAGGGCCTTATAAGATTCTAGCTGCAGGTACAGAGACAATGAGGAGGACTTGGGTTGTAGACTTCACTCCTGAGTTGTTCTCTCACCAAGTCCGGAACACATCACAGGATGAGGCTTAAGGTACTCCTCGGTATTAATTCTTCCAAACACCCATATCTTTTTGAACTGCCAACGTTGCAGGCAATCACTGAGTCATCAGTTCATAGTGACCCTGAATGGTCACAGTGCACATCTGCCAGGGTATACCCATTTAGAGACAGAAAAGTTGCAGATGCTGGAACCCAAGGTAGACAAGCAGGAGGCTGGAAGAACACAGCAAGCCAGGCATGACAAGCAGTACCTGCCCAGTTGACTGGAGACTGGAAAACGTATGTCAATGAGATTGTTCGTATTTGGATGTGTCACTATGACATCATAGTCTGTGGAACCAAAGAAAACAAAACCCTGCCTCATTAAATGATGGTTTGTACCTGGACTTCATTGCTACTGGAATAGATGGAAACCATCTGCATAAGCAGCACTTAATCGATGCATTATACTCTTAAACAAGGCACAAAACTTACCAGATATAATCAACTAATTTTTAAAATTCATTTACAGAATGTGGGCACTTAATTCTTATATCTAATTGCCTCGAGGGTAGTTAAAAGTCAACAACACTACTGTGGGTCTGGAAGCATATGTAGGCCAGACCAGGTACAAATGACAGATTTCCTTCCCTAAAGGACATTATTGGTGGGATTCTCCCTGACAATTGGCAATAGTTTCATGGTCATCATTTGACTCTTCCCGATTATCATTGAATTCCAATTCCTCCTTCTGCCATGGCAGGATTTGAACCCAGGTCCCCAGGATATTAGGCAAGTTTCTGGATTGTTAATCTAGCATTAATACCATTAGGTTATTTCCTCGCATTATTAGAAATTGTTGAATGCCTATAAAAGTTCATCTTTTGATCAAGAGATCTTTAGTTTTTCATTGAGTCATAGTGTCATAGAGATGTACAGCACAGAAGTGGACCCTTTGGTCCAACTTGTCCATGCCGACCAGATATCCCAAATTAATCAAGTCCCATTTGCTGGCATTTGGCCAATATATCTCTAAAACCTTCCTATTCATATACCCATTTCATAAATATGTAATTGTACCAGCCTCCACCACTTCCTCTGGCACTAATTCCATATATGCACCACCCCCTGCAGTGAAAACATTGCTGCTTAGATCCCTTTTAAATCTTTCCCCTCCCACCTTAAATCTTTGCCCTCTAGTTTAGGACTCCCCTATCTTGAGGAAAATAACCTTGTCTATTTACCCTATCCATGCCCCTCATGATTTCATAAACCTCTATAAGGTAACCCCTCATCCTCCAACGCTCCAGGGAAAATAGCCCCAGCCTGTCCAGTCTCTCCCTATCGCTCAAACCCTCCAACCCTGGCAGTTATAATTTGAGGGTTGCTGGGGATAAATCAAGTCTATAAATTGAAATTATTTGTGGAATTAGTAGTCAGGATGCAAATTTAAATCTGGGAAGCAGAACTAGAAATGAACTGAATTGTAGAGAATTATTACATAATAATAAAACAACTTAACAGGAATAGAAAATAAAAATAGCAAGCAAGCAGAACATGAGGCAAAAAAAACACTTCTATCAGCAAAATGTTAATGGCAGACTCCGTTGCTGTGGTTCTGCTCACTGGTCCTACCCAGCCTTCTCTCTGATGAGATTTTCAGGAGGTAGACCTCATTTTTACACTGGAAGTTCATGGGCTTTTGAACAATCCGAGAAGTTAGAAATTCTGGGGAGTATAGGGAGTGGTCAGTGACAAGCTTGAAGGATGGACTGGAGTGACCAGTCCAAAAAAGCAACACCCCGTCCATCGGTCCTGGTGCAAAACAATCTTAAAGTCAAAGGCCCAAATTAAATCTTCGTGCCCAGGAACAAAGATAGATTTCAACATCTCAAAGGATCACATCTCTAAGAAGATCCTTCTTTTAGCCGAAAAATGTAATTGAGAAAATATAACTTTTATGTACTAAATACTATATGAAACATGCTGGTTGTGGTGCAAAATCAGAAGCTCAGCAGGTCTGGCAGCATCTATGCAGACAGAAACAGAGTTAATATTTCGAGTCTAGTGACACCTCTTCAGAAGAAGGATGTTCTGAAGATGTACTGGATTAGTGGTGCTGGAAGAGCACAGCAGTTCAGGCAGCATCCAACGAGCAGCGAAATCGACGTTTCGGGCAAAAGCCCTTCATCAGGAATAAAGGCAGTGAGCCTGAAGCATGGAGAGATAAGCTAGAGGAGGGTGGGGGTGGGGAGAGAGTAGCATAGAGTACAATGGGTGAGTGGGGGAGGAGATGAAGGTGATAGGTCAAGGAGGAGAGGGTGGAGTGGATAGGTGGAAAAGGAGATAGACAGGTCGGACAAGTCAAGGAGACAGTAACTGAGCTGGAAGTTTGAAACTTTCCCCTTCCCCCACCTCATCCTAGTTTCAAACTTCCAGCTCACTTACTGTCTCCTTGACTTGTCCGACCTGCCTATCTTCTTTTCCACCTATCCACTCCACCCTCTCCTCCTTGACCTATCACCTTCATCCCCTCCCCCACTCACCCATTGTACTCTATGCTACTCTCTCCCCACCCCCACCCTCCTCTAGCTTATCTCTCCATGCTTCAGGCTCACTGCCTTTATTCCTGATGAAGGGCTTTTGCCCGAAACGTCGATTTCGCTGCTCGTTGGATGCTGCCTGAACTGCTATGCTCTTCCAGCACCATTAATCCAGTATTTGGTTTTCAGCATTTGCAGTCATTGTTTTTACCTTGTTCTGAAGATGTTCTATTTTTGCCGTTCCTTATTAGAATTGATTATGATCTTATTGACCACATCACTACTTATAATCATTTGTGAGTATGTACTTCTAAATTCCCCTGCCCTAAATGGGTTACACACTTATTTTCCATGTACAATAAACTGTTTCAGATCATTGATCTGCATGCAGCCACAGGAAGAATTAGATTCTGAGTTCCCGTTAACTGCAATGTCTGTTAAATTGATAACACCTTACTTCAGACAAAGGTCATGCTGGGGAAGGATTGGAGAATGTGCTGATTGAAAGTATGCCGGCTATACCTCTTCCTGCGATATCAAGGAACATTTCAGGGTAAGTGTGTTGCACTACAGAGCTGGACCGATACAACCTAGGTAGGATTTGTTAGCAGCACCGTCTGGGCTACAGTGGAATTGTTCCATTCCAAGTCTTTTCCAATTCCAGAGTAGTCAGGGCATTGCTAATCTTTGCCAATTGAGTAGATACATTTACTTTGTAGGTAATAACAAAGTAGTGTACAAATGTAATGCATACAAAGTGAATTGCTGTCTTCTGTTCTTCAGTAGCAGTGTTTATTTCAGAAAAAGGCATTCAAAGAATTGTCAGCATTCCTGGTTTTACTAACAATTCATTGATTTTACAATATTGTTTTAATGCATATGATTCAGAGGGATAGAAGGAATTGAGAAAGTTTATTTTGCTGTTTTGCTCCATCTATGTTATTACCGCACTGTATCACATCTCTTAAATTCTAAAGCAATGTGTGGTAAATAGATTATTAAAATTATGAATGTTGTTCTTCCAACCTTCCAGGAAAAGGTCTGTGATTACCCATCCTATAAATAAGAAGTTTTCATTACATTCAATGTAGGTACCAAACAGAGGTCGTTTATATCAGTTGCTGAAATAAAGTTGGATCTCTTTTTATCACTTTGCATGTGAATGATCTTTGTTTGAGGCCTTGTGCAAGCAGCATCAGACAAAAATGGATGTTCTGAAAAAGAAGATATCAGAGCAACTGAGGAAGAAGCAAAAAGGTGCATTTTAAGAAAGGAGATGAAGCGTTGTGGTAGGGTATTCCAGAAGGTACAGGCTATGCAGGTGAAGGCACAGCCATCAAGTGTGGGAGGAAGGGAGGAGGCGATTTACAAGAGATTGGTACTGAAGGGTCGTAACGTCTTTGGAGATTCTCTAGCCAGAGGATATCCATCATCTTATCACACTGCAAACATTAAATATGTGCTCTATCAAGCCAAGTTTCATTCTGAGATTCGACTTGTCCAATATTCCAAATGAACTAGCACTCCCTACCTTCACTACACGTGCTATAGTAATTCAGGAAGGTTGCATAACCTTCTCATGACCAACTACATATCAGAGTATAAGGATGAAAATAAGAATGGGTAATTAGACTCTTTGAGCCTTTTCAGGCATTCAATACAATCATATTTGATTGTCTACCTTAGTTTCACGTTCTCACACCAGCTCTTAATTCTCTTAATATCAAAAAATCTATCAATTTTTTCTTGAATATCGGGATTAAGTGTTGGCCTTCTGAGCATGTTTTGCATCAATGAATAATATAAAGGATAAAATGTAATTTAGAAGCATATAAATGCCTATTCGGTTCATCCACCTTTGTTGCCTTCTGCTTAAGAAGCTAAATGGCCATAACCGTGAAAATTATATTCCATGTCGCCATTATGGTTAAGTCAATTAAAAGTCAGGATTGAGTCTTCAAGGTAATTGTGGTCAATGCCACTTCAAAATAGTCAGTGAATTCAAACAGTTCATAAGCTTCGGATTCAACAAAAATGGAAATAAGTGCATCATTTGTCAAATAAATGTGATGCACAACATGTTTACATCAGGATAAGTCATATTTAATTTAATTTGACTTGAAATAATGCTGATTTATCTCATACATATGAATGCAATAATAGGCGATCACAATAGTAAGGCTGCTGACTAAATGGGCAAACGTCCCATTAATCTTCATCACAGTTTCTGAATGCAATGTTCTTCAGTTTTATAATCACAGAATCTTACTTTTTTTAATTCCCAAAAGAGGGGATTATTTCTTTTGCAAGTAATAAACTCAAACAATTCAGCATTTAGACACAAAAGGTAAAATTCTCAAACTGGGATCATCTTTTAAAAATATAATTTGTTTCCTAAATTGTACTGAAGCATTCCTCTCTAACATTTTCCATTGTAATAAATTTTGCTCTTGCAGCTTTATTGCTTAATCACTGAAGTTGAATAAGAATGAGCTTTGCAAAAATTCCACCGAAGATTAATGTTCTACCTTTCAAACAGACCATAAAAAATAATGTAATGCTCCAGAAATAAATTATGCAAGAAATAAGGAAGGAAAATTTATTTTTTTTCTGAAACTGGACAAAATTAAAATTATTGCACAATTGTTCTTTATAATAAGTCAGTAACTGGGCCCCAGATGGAAATGTTAGTTTTACACTTTTTTTTTAATTTTCAAGACAATTCAATCAGATATTCATTCAAAATGAGGGAAGAATAAAACTGAAGCTAATGTAGTGTCTTAGCTAATCATAGCTCATTAATGGGGGTTGGTTCGCTCCAGTGGCTGGATGGCTGGTTTACAATGCACAGTGACAACAACAGCATAGGTTCCATTCCTACACCAGCTGAGGTCACTCAGCCTCTCCCCTTCCCTGAGACCTGATGACCTTTTGGGTTAAACTGGCCACCGATTGTCTCTCTGCAGTACCTAAAGAGATAGAGTACCGTATAAGTTGGAACGGTGCATTGTGTTAATGTTGATTGGATGAGAGGTAATCCAAGATCCCTGGTTAATGTACTGGGAGCATGAGTTCAAATCTTACAGCCATAGTTGATGGAGTTTAAAATCTGGAATTGAAAGCTTGCCTCATTCATGGCGGCTGTGAAACTATTGCTGATTGTCATAAAATAAGCCACTTGGTTCACAAATACCCTTCAGGAAAGGGATGGCAGTGATTCTGGCCTTACATGTGACTTCAGATCCACAGAATTATGATTGACTATTGACTACTCTTTGAAAGGCCTCGAAAACCACTCAGTTCAAAGGCATGGTACCAAATTCAGGACATTCCAAAAATATCCACATCCCAATAAAAGAAAGCTTCATTTACTTTGTTGTGGTCTTTCGTTGTTTAAGTAATAAAACCATCTAATTTTCCAACATTGGGCATCCCCAGGGTGCAATGGGGATCAATAATCAATTATTGATGACTGATGATGAGCCAGTTAATCTGATTTCATGATTATTAGTTAAGGGAGGAGTTTGGTTTGGATCCTAGATGAACTTGAAGATACGGAAGGATTCAATGAAAGACAGCACATCTGGCAATGCAACATTCCCTCAGTTCTGCCCTGAAGCATGAGCCAAGATTGTGCAGTGACATTCTTGATTTGGGGCCTGAATTTACAATATTGTGACAGAGGGAAAACCGATGCCAACTGAGCTACGTGAACATTTTGTACTTTCTTAACATTGTGAATGCCTGCTGTCTGCTCTAAATACATCTCACTCCACCTGCTTGTGTATCTGCCTCAAAAACATGCCAGCCCATCTGATCCTGCTTGTAGACTGAGTACCAGATTCCAATGTCATTTGGCATGGCCAAACTCCAGTGTTGTACATGCCATACTCCCCTGCAGTATTAAATACCAGACTCCCCACACCGTGATCACCTCCACCAATCTCCACAGGCAGTCCAACACCAACCCTTCATTCTTGTCTCTCTCAAGCATACACATTGTATTGTCCTTCTTTGATGGAGGGGTGCTGCTTATTGTTTTATCGTCAGATAAATAGGTAATTATTAATAATTAGTAAATATGTCAGGAATACAATGTGTGTGAGAAATTGAAAGACTTTTTGTCTTTCAAAAGAGGTGATAAATTTGTGCTGAATCTGTCTTTTTTGATGGATGCAATATTTCACCAAAGGGCAAGGGAGTTAATCCCATTAACCTGGCCAATATTTATCCCTCAATTAATATTATTAAAAGCCTATATCATCTCCATATCGCTGTGCTGAGTGTGTGAGCTTGCTGTGTATAAATTGGCTTCTGTGTTTCCTTCAATACAATAATGGCTGGGCTTTGAGAATGCTTCATTGGACTTCAATAACCTTGGAGTGCCTTGAGGCAATGAAAGTTGCTGGAGAAATGCAAATCTCTCTTCTCTGCTGACAAAAATAAAGGAAGAGAGCAGCCAAAGAGGAGGCAAGATCCAGATAAAGAGTCAAAGTTGAGACAATGAAAGAACGCGATAGACCTTCAGACCTCACAATGTGAAAAGTAATGACAATACAGAAGCTGAGCAAGAAAGTAAAAAGCCAGGTGGAGGATGAAAACAGACAGTGAGATAAAGGGGATTAATGTCAAGAATGAGATTTTTTCTTGCTTGTGAACAATATCACAAGTGATCAGGAATGTTGTAATATATTTTGTTGTCACGTGGTATAGTGCCCTTCTCACGCAATAGCAGATCCCCTGATTTAAGATGAGCAATGCAAGGGAAGATCTGGAATTATGCACAGATTTTGTATTCATGCTTCCTTCACCATTTAGGTGAATGGATTAATTTACAAAGGTAACTTGTGATATGTGAGGGACACACAATTCTCTATTTGTCTGTCCATTTCACTGTGGCAGGAAGGAAAGCAGCATTTTTAAAAATTCAGTTGGTTGCTTCACCGCTATAACTTACACCCATTTCTATACCAGCCCTGTCATATGACCATGCATATCCCCCCCAATGGAACTGAGTTCAGATTCAGCCGTCAGGGTAAACAAGGAAGGTTTTGCCGGCTAAGTTCTGACTTAGCGACACTGAACTCTCAGTGTGGATCCTAAACAAAGCTCATAGTGAAGCTTAGCTGGAGAGAGGGGGTCTTATCACACAATGGTAATATCACTACCTCTGGTCCAAGGAGTTCCACTTTAAGTCCTGCCTGTTCCAGAGGTTTAGATTAGATTAGATTAGATTACTTACAGTGTGGAAACAGGCCCTTCGGCCCAACAAGTCCACACCGCCCCGCCGAAGCGTAACCCACCCATACCCCTACATCTATATCTACCCCTTACCTAACACTATGGGCAATTTAGCATGGCCAATTCACCTGGCCTGCACATCTTTGGACTGTGGGAGGAAACCGGAGCACCCGGAGGAAACCCACGCAGACACGGTGAGAATGTGCAAACTCCACACAGTCAGTCGCCTGAGGCGGGAATTGAACCCGGGTCTCTGGCGCTGTGAGGCAGCAGTGCTAACCACTGTGCCACCGTACGCCCCTGGTGTGTCATAACATCAGGTTGTTTGGTACATGTAAAAAAAACCCATTGGGTTCTGGCATTCTTAGTTATAAGGGTGATAAATCATCCCATGATGCTTTAGATTAAGGTTAAATGGTTTTGAAGAAAATAATGGCATTTATTTTCTAGAATCCAAACCAAAGCTCCTGAAGGCACATTCAAAATTGTTCAGGGGTTCAGATCTGGATCAGTAACCTGACCTGTCCTTTACCTGGTCTGTTCTCTAATAGCCTTCCCCTGTTACACACAGCCTTGAATAAACCACTGCCTGGAACAGTGGAGGCACCTTCTCACCACTCTCTCCTTGACAGGATTCCAAGCTCCCAACCAAACAGCGGTTTTTAAAATCATGAGGAGCACAGGTAAGGTGGGTGACAAGTGCCTTTTCCCTGGGGAGGGGGATTTCAAGACTGAGGGCATATTTTTGAGGTGAAAGGAAAATGATTTAAAAGGGATGCGAGAGGCAACTTTTTTTACACAGAGAGAGGTTTGGTGGGTGGACCGAACTTCCTGAGGAAGTGGTGGATGCGGGCACAGTTGCAACGTTTAAAAGACATTTGGATAAGTATGTGAAAAAGAAATGTTTGGAGGGATATGGGCCAAGCGCAGGCAGGGTGGGACTAGATTAGTTTGGGATTATGGTCGGCATGGACCGGTTGGACCGAAGGGTCTGTTTCTGTGCTGGAGGACGGTATGACTCTATAACAGATTCCAGCTGAGAGCTGTCAAACAGTCACAGCCCTGGGATGAAATGCTGAGAAAATCTGAGGGAAAATTAAAGGAACGATGCAGAGAGAAAGCAGCAATATGCTTCTGTTGAAATGTTCCGACGGTCAAGTAGAATGAATAGAGTAGTAAAGCAGTAAATCATTGTACTTCCATTGCAAGTTGTCCTTGAAAAGTCCCTAAACAGCCATCTAAATGCCTGCAGGTACCTTGTTCTCTAAAGCTTCAGCTAACGAACAAATGAGTACTGGCAGTCCCCTGCTAGTAACAAGTACCGTGTAGCAGCATGTTCTCGTTCTTCCTTTCCACTAAGATATCGCTTACAGCACTCGGCCTGGCTGGCGTTTTATGTTATATGCCATCTGTCCCAAGCCAGCTACCAGTCTGTGTTATCATTTACACTAAATGAACCAGTAAATTAGATCATTATTGATCCATACAAGCTGAAAGAAAAGTGTTCAGCTGTGTTTTACAAATCTCAGGCGAGTCTTTAGACATGATAACACAAACATTTTTATCCAGAATTCTCACCTCTTGTGCCTGATAACTCTTACTTCCTGTTGGACAGAACAAGATCAATTCAACAGCATTTCCCTGAGGACAGCTTTGAGTTATTATATCATGCAGCGAGTTTGCCCACAAAAAAAATGAAAGAGCTCAGTGCTTGAAAAGTGTATCAATTGTATCAAAGGTGGATCAATTTCCACAACCCAAATAAGATGATTGAAAACTAAAGTAATGGGAAGAATGCAGTGTAAAAACATTGCCTACGTTCCCGTCCCAGTCCCAAATCGTTGACAATTGTCAGTTTTTTAATTTGACGATGTTACAAAGCTGAAGTTTTTTTTGGAAAATGAGGTCAGGGTGAATAAGGACATCACAATACAAATACCTGAGCGGCAACACTGGGGCAGCATGGGCAAGACATTCCTGATGAAAGGTGTTTGCCCAAAACATCTGTTTTCCTGCTCCTCGGATGCTATCTGACCTGCTGTGCTTTTCCAGCACCACTTTAATCTTGACTAATCTCCAGCATCTGCAGTACCCACTTCTGCCTGGGCAAGTAGGGCCAAGAGGACTGGCAGAAAGGTTTGACTTTGACTTGAGGGTTGGGAATGTAAGGATTGGAAGTAATGCTGCAGTCGTGCAGAGTTTTGGTTAGGTTGTATCCAGAATAGCTGTGCTCAGTTTTGCATATCTCACCTTGGTGAGATTTTATGTGTCATGGATGGGGAGCAGTGCTGGTACATCATATTCTTAAAAAATGATTGACAGGATGGGGACGTCATTGCCTCGACCCAGCATTTATTGTCCATCCCTAATTGCTTAGAGGGCAAGTAAAAGTCAACACGGTCACATGGAGGCCAGACCAGGTAAGGATGGCATTTTCCTTCCCTACAGGACATTAGTGAATCACATGGGTTTTTCTGACAATCGACAATGGATTCATGGTTATCATGAGACTTCTAATTCCGGATCAGGATGACATGAAAGGGTTAATGAATGAGCACAGGTTGCATATACCAGGCTCTCTGTCCCTTGAGTACAGAAGATTATGGAGTGATCAGATCAGTCTTTCTGCTGATCGCTGCATGTTCATAAAATGTAAAGAGAAAAACCATATCCTCTGAAGGTTGGGGTTGGGGGTGGGGTGGGGTGGGGGGATGGGGGCTTAACCTTACAATTAAAACGTGACTTGGGTTTGGTGATGGGAAGTCGAAGTTTCACATGAAATAGGTGAACGGAGCTTCCGAACCTGCTCTGTCAAAGACCCATCGACATTCAGTCACTGAGGTTGACGGTGTTTTGTTGTGTAAGGGTGCTCAGAGAAATGGAGCCAGAACAAATAGGTAAAGTTGAGACAGACCATGTGGGATCGAATTAAATGTAGTTACAATCTTGAAGGTCTGATTGGCCTCCAGGTGTTCTTATACACACAATATGAATTGGCCATGCTAAATTGCCCGTAGTGTTAGGTGAAGGGGTAAACGTAGGGGAATGGGTCTGGGTGGGTTGCTCTTCGGAGGGCGGTGTGGACTTGTTAGGCCGAAGGGCCTGTTTCCACACTGTAAGTAATCTAATCTAATCATGTAAGAAATCTAATCATGATCATCTGGGGAGCGTCTTAGGCTGAAGAAAAGACCTTGTGCAACATGTACTAAAGAGTTTAAGTTAAGCATTATGTTGCATTAAAATGTATTTAAACTATACAGGGTGGGTTTATGATGTAATCATGCTGTGTATCCCTTTGATTATCCCGAGAGGCTTGAGGGATCCTTTGAATATGATAAATCTCTGAAAGGAGCAGATTTCTTTTTAATTTTACTTTATGTTTTCGCTGCTTCTTTTACCGTTACTTCTTTCTGAGGTTTCTAACTGTTTGCCTGTGATTTTTTTTTTAAAGTAGATGCTGTGACGTTGTCTAGGTCAGAACAGGAGGGATTATTTATTTGCTTTTGACCGAAAATTGCTGAGCGCGGTGCACAATTTTATCAGAAGTCCATAACTGTAACGTTTGTAACGAGTCAGCAGAACGGCTGAGATGAAAATGCAGAACAGACATGAGAAAGGAATTGTGAGAAGATTAAACTTTCACCAGGGCTTAGCAGCTGCATATCCCAAGTTCAGTTAAAATTCACGGGTCGTCCTGAGTTTTGTACTTCCCTACCATTTGCAACGAACACGGTATTTCATGTTTCAAATGGTGCAGTGAGGCGATAAAAATCAACAGAACTGACTCATCACCGGTCAAAATGGTAATAGACTGAAACCAAACTGCTGGATAAACTCAGTGTGTCTGGTAGCATCCATGGCATTTCAGGTCTATTCACTCTTCCCTGAAGATGGACTGGGACACGGGCTTGGTGGGGAGTTGAATAGGAAAGCATGGATTGAAGGAGGAGACTGTTACCTTCCCAAGAGTTGAAGATAGTCTTCCTGGAAATGTGATGGAGGCAGCTTCAATTGAGGGCATGGGTTGGTTATTTAAACAATTGTAGTGTGCAGGGGGTAATAGGGAAATGGCAGGAGACTGGCAGTCAGTAATGACGCTTGGTTGAAGAGCTGGTGCAGGCACAATGGGTCAACTCGGCCCTCCTTTGCACCGTAACTATCCTGTGATTCCTGCCTGAACCCAACTTAGACGCTAACCTGGTCATGTAAGAGTCTCACAAAGTGAATTGGAAGCCAAGCCTGGTTCTTGGTGGAAGTGCCTGTGTCTAGATTAGATTACTTACAGTGTGGAGACCGGCCCTTTGGCCCAACAAGTCCACACCGACCCGCCGAAGAGCAACCCACCCAGACCTGTTTGGATGGAAGAACCCTTCCAATTTGGCAGCTATACCCAATGGAGATACTCACTGGTGTGAAAGCTGGCCCTTCGCACTAAGACCACTGCCAGCCCTTACAAATGAGCCCCCCAACAACCTTTGTGGAGACTCCTTGACATCTGCTAGTAATGCTGTCACACCTATATTCACACCAGCCCTCAGCAACAATTATCAGCCTGGGGTTTGCGACACTACTAGCAGTGACCTGTGTTCTCAGTGCCGCTGATTGGCTGGCACCTGTTAGAGGCTGGAAATGGCCTTCACCAAGGTGAGGACCCCATTGTTACCCAGGTAAGTTATACAGAGTAACGGGGGTGGGGGGTGGAGGGGGGGCTTGGGGGTGGAGAGGAGTGTGGTGGCACCTGATTACTAACTACTGGCAGACACACTGGCACTACCCTTGAATCCCATTAATTCAGTTTTTTTTCTCTGCACTGTTGCTGCCTGACCCACTGAATATTTCCAGATTTTAATCTCGGGTTTTGAGCACCTGCAGAGTTTTGTTTTTGTAGTAAACCCTTGTTGCTAGACTTCAGGTTTTCCAGTTCTGACTCCTGAGCTTCTGTTTCCTTCTCTGGCCTGAGAGTAAAAGTCTTTGTGTTGACACTCCTGGCGTGGGTGAGGGAGTCTTACATCATGTGGATTGATGCGGTGCTACGGGTTTGGTTCAGAACCGTCTGATGAAGGGCTTATGCCCGAAACATTGACTCTCCTGCTCCTCGGATGCTGCCTGACCTGCTGTGCTTTTCCAGCACCACACTCTCGACTCTGATCTCCAGCATCTGTAGCCCTTAATCTTTCCCAGTTGATTTTAACCTTACCACAGTGTGAATCAGACTGGTCCACCAAAGCTGCTGCCAGTGTGCCCTCAGAATCAAGCCTGGCCGTACCGTAACACTGACAGTTGGGATTATCATACAACCAGGCGGTCCGGGCAGTGTTCAGTCAAGGGCACCTCCATCATCACGTACATTGTACTGTACCTCCTACCTGGAGGGTGCTGGACCCTGCCTCTCCAACCTGTTGATGGAGGCAGTCAGGTGGTTGCTGGGATCGGTTGCATCACTCCAGCCTCTCAGTGAGGAGAGCCAGAGTATACCGAATGGCTGCTCACCTGCTGCTCCTCTTCATCGCTCAACATACCCATGCAGACTGTCATCGCTGGGACCATGGGGACTTCTCCCGGCATGATTGCCCTCTCAGTGCCAGAGTCCTAGGCCATCGCTCCCTCACCCATCTGCACAATTGTGAGTGGTAGCTCCATGATAGCTTTCCATTCCAGACTCTCTTCACCGATGGTATGTGGGATAAATATCTGACCCATGTTCAAGGAAGCAGTGCTGCTGTGCAGAGAGACAATGGTTGTCCTCACCGCTTCTGACCATCATTAAAGGCAGCTTTCATATGGATTATTTAAAATTACTTCAAATATTTTTTATACAAGTGCACACAGTTGGTAACTGGTAACTGGATGGATTACTGCACCTGATCTCCAACAGTTTGATGGAATAGATCAAACCATTTCACCATTTCACCATCTATTGCAGCCAGTTTTAATTGACTGGACTTTCAAAACATGTGTCAGGAACCAACCTGGATACATTCTGAGTCCCAATCACAGGCCGCAATGGCTTTGCTGTTGCGATGCTATTTCTGAACATGAATACCCTAATTGCAAGGGGAGGAGAGTTTACAGCAAATTAGAGGTGAAAATTGGTCCAAGGAGACAGGAGCTACCTACCTGACCAATGGAAGAAATAGGCGGCAGCCATATTGGGGTCTGCTGCTATCTTCCTGAAGAGCTCAGGCAGATCCTCAGAGGAATGAGGAGTATAAATGGTTTGGAATAAGGGAGACAGACCAAACAGAGATTCATATGTTCCAGTGCAGATTATCTAAGGTCATCATTAAATGGCAAACTTTTCTTTGGTGACATGTGAATTTGACAATTAACGTGTTCACCGAAATCAGCATTCAATCCTACATTCCTGAATTATCCCATATCTTGAGTAGCTCCCAGAAGAGTTTAATTAAATCGTTAATTGGTGGAAAATAGGTTCCTCCATCCCCTCCACTCCCAACAATCAGCATGTTATCCCAATCCCAAGTCAGTTGTTGAGGTATGATGCTGAACATTAATACTTTATTCGCAGAAAGCAGCATTACACTATTTCTGACCTATTAATCTAGTGTCCAAGCAGCCTCTCTTTAGAAGAGCTCTGAGCAATTAATTAAGCAACACTTTCCATTTTCATATCTTAACAATATGATTGACATACCTGTAACACAATACTTTGAAAACCTCAGGCTATTCCAGAGATGACAGCGCCCCAAAGTGCTCTCATGAGTTGTGATTTTTAAATCCCAAACTTACCCGCACAGAGTCTCAACTCCACCTGGCATTTGAAAATTGGCTCAATGTTTATTTCCTGTTGTGAATGTAAAATAGTTTAGAAGCTGGAAAGCAATTTTGGGTTTAAAAAATCAATTCCTTTGTAATTGCACTTTCCTACCATATTGTCCAATCCCATCGCACTGTAAAAGTCTCATTTTAAACCATGCATGTGATATGATTTACTACAAAGATCTTTCCTGGTAGTGTACCTGCTGGCCTAGAGGTGCAAGGGAGCTGCCTAATTCTGCTTCACTAACTCTGACTGAGCTGTCGGATTTGTATTCAGTGTCAAAAAGTGTGGTGCTGGAAAAGCACAGCCGGTCAGGGAGCATCCAAGGAGCAGGAGAGTCGATGGTTCGAGCACAAGCCCTTCATCAGAAATACACCTGATGAAGAACTTAAGCCTGAAACGTCGACTCTCCTGCTCCTTGGATGCTCCCTGACCAGCTGTGCTTTTCCAGCACCACACTTTTTGACACTGATCTCCAGCATCTGCAGTCCTCACTTTCTCTGGGTTTTTATTCAGTACCTAACGTGGGGTTGCTCACGCTAGGTGGGTAAACCTGTCTCTGATAACGAGTAGGTGTGTGGGTGTACCCCTGTCCAATGTTCCCTACACAGACATAGTTGTCTCCTGAACCCATTGACACCATCTGACAGCCTCAGTAGCACTGCCATGATCAAAGCGCAAACAATTGGGGTAATGCCTGAATGAACCGGAAAAAAATAATTTCCTCTGTCCACAGCAGTGGTATTGAACTGAAAGGAACATTTTTAGAGTTCTGTATTTTTAATACACCAAGAGTGTCAGGCATTGTGAGGAAGGTCACCCCATATTATCTACACAGCAGACTCACTTCACCCTCATTATAACCCTGTCCTCAGGAGCTCAGTATATTTTCTGTTATAATGGACTATATGCCACAGTGTCTGTCCTGTAACATAGTACAATGTAACATTATAAAGTCAGGAGTCAAAGTCCAGTTGCTCATAATAGACATGCAGCTTAGAATTGAGATACTTAAAAACAGTCTGTATTAAACACGGTGTTCATGTCTATGTCTATGTTTATAGTAACTGAAAGTTTTTATACCTCAACCGGAATACTCCACAATATTTCCACAGTAACAGCATGGTGAATAATTTGCTATTTCCATAAAATAATTGTCTGAAGATTACATTGGTATGCAGAGATGGCCTGCAGACAGGAAACAGAGTGTAGAAAATAGCAATTAACTCTTTTGCTAGCTTTGCTGGCAGTCTGGAACTAATTGATGTTTTGTTCCTTGCTAGAGATCCAGGCGTTTGGTTAAGCTACTGGGAGCTTTATCTCCTGCTGATATGTGTGATTGTCTCCTATGTTTTTCAGCAAGTTCAGGAAATAAGGCAGGGTAAGTGACTTAGGTGTCAGTGGGGAGCACTTTGGGGCCAGTGATCATAATTCTGTCAGTTTCTTAAATAGTTACAAAACAGGATAGAACTGATCAAAAGATTAAAGGTCTAAATTGGAGTAAGGCCAATTTTGATTATATTAGACAGGAAATTTCAAAATTTGTTTTGTTATGAACATGTGGATGTACTGTACCTTTAAGAATGTTATTAGCTAGTAGAACTACCTGACAGAACCAAGTGTTCTGAACAAAAATATAATGTCACATTTGATCAAACAACTTGATTAGGCTGGTTGCCTGGAGAAAAACAAAATCAAATTTGACCAATTAGTTTGAATTATACCTCAAAATACCAACCTCCAATCAAGTTTGAATTTAGTATATTGACAATCTTAAAAACCTATGACACAATCTGATGCTTTGGGGGGGTATAAGACCAGGGACAATTGAACAGTTGTGAGGAGAACTTCCAAGCCACCAGCATGTAAAGTTACCTGAAAAATAGCTCCCTTAAAGGTACCTTTATCGATCAGTAACCTGTGAAGCAGAATCCCCAAGAAGAAGAAAAGAAGATAGGAATACAGAGAACCGAAAGCTGCCTGGTTTTGAGATAAGAAGTTTTGCTTTGTAAATCTTAATTGGGATTTTTATCGAACCAGTATTGTAGAGGGGAAAGCAAAAGATAGGCTAGAGGAAGGAGTTATAAATAGTTGTTAGTTAATTATTCTCTGTTATACTTTAAGACATAAAATTGTTAGTTTTTACTTCAAGTAGTTCTTGGGCTCTCGGATTTTCACAGATTACTGCACAGGATAAATCTTTTCTGTGTTCCTTGTTTAAATTAAGCAAGAGGGTTTATCCTGTGTCGTAACAGTTTTGGGGAGTCTATGTACAGGTAAAAGGAAGTGGAGGCCTTTAAAAATGAAATAACGAGAGTTCAGATCCAGTATGTTCCTGTTAGTGTGAAGGGCAAGGCTAGTGGTTGCAGGGAACACTGGATGATGGGAAACTGAGGGTCTGATCAAGAAAAAGGAGGTATATGTCAGTTAAAGGCAGATGGGATTGTGTGAATCCCTAGAGGAATATAACGGCAAAGAAATATATGTAAGAGGGAAATCAGGAGGGCAAAAAGGGGATATGAGATAGCTTTGGCAAATAGGATTAAGGAAAATCCAAAAGGATTCTATAAATACAAAAGAGTAATGAGGGAGAGAATAGGGCCCCTTAAAGATCAGCATGGCCGTCTAAATATGGAGCCATTGGAGATGGCTGAGATATTAAACAAATATTTCATGTCAATATTTATTTTGGAGAAGGACATGGAAACTAGGGAACTTGGAGAAATAAACAGTGATGTCTTGAAACGAGTTCATATTGCAGTAGAGGAGCTGCTGGAGGTCTTAAAAAGTACAAAGGTAGATAAATCCCTGCTATTTCCCCAGGGATAAACACCTGGCAAGGGAAAATCCCTTCATTTTCCTACTCCTCAGATGCTGCTTGACCTGCTGTGCTTTTCCAGCACCACACACTTGACATAAACCCCTGGCACCTGGTCAGATGGTTCCCAGAAATTTGTGGGAAACTAGGGAAGAGATTGCTGGGTCTTGTGCTGAGATATTTATGACATTGACAGTTACAGGTGAGGTGCTGGGAGACTGGAGGTTGGCTAATGTGGTGCTATTATTTAAGAAAGGCTGTGATGACTGGCCAGGGAACAATAAACCGGTGAGCCTTATGTCAATGGTGGGTACGTTGTTGGAGGGGTTTCAGAGTCATAGATTCATAGAGGGATATTTTTCAGACTGGAGGCTTGTGACCAGTAGTGTTTCACAAGGATCAGTGCTGGGTCCGTTGTTTTTGTCATTTATATGTTGATTTAGATGTGAATATAGGAAGCCTGGTTAGTAAGTTTGCAGATGACACCAAAATAGGTAGTGTGGTGGACAGTGAAGAAGATTACCTCAGAGTCCAATGGGACCTTGACTAGATGGACCAATGGGACAAAGAGTGGCAGCTGGAATTTAATTTAAATAAATGTGAGGTGATGCACTTTGTTAAGGCCAACCAGGGGAGGACAGATACAGTTAATGATGAGGTCCTGTGGAGTGTTGCTGAACAAAGAGACCTAAGAGTACAGATGCATAGATTTTTCAAAGTGGAGTCACAGGTAGACAGGATGGTGAAGAAGTCGTTAGGCTTGCTTGCCTTTATTGGTCAGCACATTGAGTATAAGAGTTGGGAGGTCATGTTGTGGCTGTACAGGACATTGGTGAGGCCACCTTTGGAATATTGTGTACAATCTGGTCACCCTTCGATAGGAAGAATGTTGTTAAACTTGAGAGGGTGCAGAAATTATTTATGAGGATGTTGCTGGGACTGGAGGGCTTGAGTTATAGGGAGAGACTTAATCGGCTGGGGCTGCTTTGCCTGGAGCGTTGGAGGCTGAGGGATGACCTTACAGGGGTTTATGAAATCATGAGGGGCATGGATAGGGGGAATAGACAAGGTATGTTTCTGAGGGTGGGGGAGTCCAAAGCTAGAGCAGGTATGTTTAAGGTGAGAGGGGAAAGATTTTAAAAAGACCTGAGTGGTCTTTTTAACGAAGAGGATAGTGCGTGTATGGAATGACTTGACAGAGAAGGTGGTGATAGTGGGTACAATTACAACATTTAAAAGGCATCTGGATGGGGCTATGTATAAGAGGGGTTTAGAGGGGTACGGGCTAAGTGCTGGCAAATGGACTAGGTCAGATTGGGATATTTGGTTGGCATGGACTAGTTGGACTGAAGGGTCTGCTTCCGTGTTATGTGACTTTACGTTTCTATGACTTTCAAGGAATGACAAGGTACTGGGATGAGTGATTTTGGACTAAAGGAGAGAAGATTGTTCATAGCATAATGTTGAAGTAATGTAAGAAGGGTAATGGTTAGTTTATGGAGTAAATCTCTTCATCGAAGAAAATCAGGAAAGGGAGTCTGGGATGGTAAATGTTTGTCCATAATGAACATAGGAATTATGAGTAGGAGTAGGCAACTCAACCCCTCAAACTTGCTCCACCATTTAATTACAATCCTGGCTGATCTCATTTCAGCCTCAACTCCACTTCCCTGCCTGCCCTCCATATCCCTTTGACCCATTACTAATTAAAAATCTGTCCACAGAGCAACCTCCATTATCCAGCATTCAATTATCCAAATTTCAGATTATTCAGCAAGATGGCAAGGTCCCAATGCTTGGCAAAACTGCATTATTCAGCATTCGATTTTTCGAGCAAAATACTTCCCGTCCATGTCATTCGGACAATCGAGGTTCCTCTTCATCTCCTCCTTAAATTTATTCAATGTCCTGACATTCACTATAACCTGAATTCCACAAATTCACGATCCTTTGAGAGAAGTAATTGCTCCTGGTCTCTGTGTTAAACCTGCAATCTCTTATCATAAAACAATGACCTTTCTAGATTGCACCGCATGAGGAAACATTCTCTTGACATCTATTTTGTCAATCTCCTGTAGCATCTGATATACCTCTATTGGATCTCCTCATTCTTACAAATGCTGGATATTTTTGGTAAACTGGCAAATTTCTCCTCATAAGTCAAACCACCCTCACCTCTGGAATCAATTCAGTGAATCTCCTTTGAGCTGCCTCCACTGTGACCATAGTACTCCAGGCACAGTCTCATTAATGCCTTATCCATTCTCAGCAACATTTCCCTACTTTCATATACTGTTCCCTTCGCAAGTTCCATTTGCCTTCCTCGTTACCTCATGTACTCAATACTAATTTTCTGCAATTCATACGCAAGGACACTCAGGCCCCTCTGCACCGAAGCACTCAATAGTTTTTCTCCATTTAGACAATAATTGATCTCTTTATACTTCTGATCAAAATGGATAACTTCCCACTAATCCACAGTAAATTTCAACTTACTTCACCAACTATCAATGTCACGAAGATAGTTTGCAAATGGTTGGGGCCCGAAGACTGAATCCTGTAGCACCCCATTAGTTACCTCTTGCCAACTGGAAAAATATCTATTTATCCCAACTCTCTACTTTATGTTGGCTAGCCAGTCTCTGCCCTGTCGGTAGGCCTGCCCAATGTTCCATCATTTTTAATGTAATGATCAGAAAAGCAGGTGGTGCATCATTACGAGCCTTTCCCCACCTAACTATTTAACTCTATTGGTTGCTCCAAATGATCCAAATGCCTCACAAACAGGAATAGGAAAATCAGCACGATTGTAAGTTTTCTCCCCTTCCAAAAAAAAAGAACAGCTATCCAATTGAGAGAAACCAGGACTTACATTTATACATTAACCTCAGGACATCTGAATGTGCTTTCTGGCTAATGCAATAATTTTAAAGTGTAGTGTCATAATTTAGAAACCATGACAACTGGGTGCATTGAAGTTAGCAAGGCTACACAATGTATTCAGGGTAGGGGACTTCAGTGTTGAGAGTGTGGTGCTGGAAAAGCACAGCAGGTCAAGCAGCAGCTGAGGAGCAGAAGAATCGGCGTTTCGGGCATAAGCCCTTCATCAGGAACTTCTGGACTTCAGTGTTCCTCACCAAGCTCAGTATTATCTCAACTGAATGGGTGGACTACCAAGGACATAGCTAGTAGACTGAGTCTGCAGTAGGTGATGAGGGATCCAACTAAACGGATAAATCTGCTTAACTTGATGTCACTAATCTACTTGTTGCAGATGTATGTGGCTATTGCCATCTCAGTCCAAACATGGACAGTGGAGATAGACTCAAGACAAAAGGTGAAAGTAACTGCCTTTGACATTAGGGCAACATTTTACCAAGAGTGCCATCAAGGAGTCTGAACAAGATTGAAGTCAATGGGAATCAGGGGTAAAAACCTGACTTCGTTGAAATCATGCCAATAACAAAAGAAGATGGACTGCATATGGACTGCATCGGACCAGGAATATTGCTCAGCACTTGCTCAAAGGGAAGTTGGGATGAGCAACAAATTGTGGCCTTGCCAGTGATGCTCACATTACGTAAACAAATAAAGTAAGAAATCTAAACTGCAGCATTCCCAACGATGGGAATGAATGACTTGCAGCTCCACCTTTTCTGATGGCTATTGTGAAGTGTTTTAGTCTCTATGGGTATAGAATAATTGAGTGATCCAGCAAAGGAGGAGGTCATCTGGCCCATTGTATCTGTGCCAACACTGAGAAACAGTTACCTAATTTAGCCCCATTCCCATGCCCTTTCCATTTAGTCCTGCACAATTTTGACTTTCAGTAAGTATCAAATTTCATTTTATAAGTTTGGTCAGTGCTTTCCATATCATAGCACCACCCTGGGCAAAAAAAATAAAGCTCGCCTCATCTCTCCTCTGGTTCTTTTGCCAATTACCTTAAATTGACTAAGTTTCTTACGGCAAAAATACATGGAATCTCTTCCAATGCATATCAATTTCCCTGTCAAAGATTTAAATACAAATGTAGAATTGCAATGTCTGCCTGGGGGAAACTTTGATAGACTTGAGCTCAAATCAAAGGCAGGACCACAGTATTGTAACTCTGGGTTCTGTGTGCTGTCGTAATACAGGGCTAGGTAGGGCATTGGAAATACTGTCTAGCAAATATTCCCCCATGCATTCAGTGATATCTGTGAGATACTTCCATGGACATCACGAAAGGTCGAAGGCTAATTGCAGCATGATATCCCTGCTCCTGTACTCAAATTCTTTCTCTATGAAGGACAAGGCACAGTTTGCCACTCTCAGCTACCTTCCCCCTTTCCCAAACCCCCCTCTCATTTATCTCTCCACCCCCGAGGCTCCCAGCCTCATTCCTGATGAAGGGCTTTTGCCTGAAACGTCGACTTTCCTGCTCCTCGGATGCTGCCTGACCCGCTGTGCGTTTCCAGCACACACTCTTGGCTCTAATCTCCAGCATCTGCAGTCCTCACTTTCTCCATCTTCACTGCCTGTTACAGCTGAATGTTTACCTTCAGTAACTAGCTTAAACCTGATGACTGCAGCACCCCCTGGTGGACCCGGAAAGTGTTGGAGACCTGGCGCGAGTCCAGGGCAATTTATAGTAAACTGGTGTGTGTGGGTGACAGATCAAATAGTGGGCATTGACTCTGACAATTTTACACTGGTCTCCAGAAGCTTGCCCTCATGAGCTGGAGACATAAGAAGTTAGGAGAAGATGTGCTCAAATGAGGAGAGTTGTCTGCTGAGGAAAATTCACAACCACCTGATGAAGGAGCAGCGCTCTGAAAGCTAGTGCTTCCAAATAAATTTGTTGGACTATAATCTGGTGTTGTGTGATTTTTAACTTTGTCCATGCCAGGCCAACACCGGCACCTTTACATTATGAGGAAAATTTGGACAGTCTCAGCTTGTATCTGCTGGGATTTAGAGGAGGTAGAGGTGACTCCATTGAAACATTTAAGATGGTGATGAGCTTTGAAAGGCATAGTTGTGGACAGGATGCTTCCTTATATGGGGGAATGTAGAACTAGGGGTCACTCTTTAAAAAAATCAGGGGCCACCCGTTTAAAACAGATTAAATGAAACCCTTTCTGTCAGAGGTTTGTGAGTCTTTCGAACTCTGTTCCTGAAAAAAAAGTCCTTGAACATATTTAATGCAGGGTTGGATAGCTTCTTGTTAAGCAAGGTGAGGATAAAGGTGAGGGGTTGGCAGGGATGTGGATTTGAGGCTGCAATCAGATCAGCCAAGATCACAGACTGGAACAGGCACAAACTGCTGAATCGCCTAATCCTGTTAACAAAACAAGCTCGATTATCTGAACGAGACGGACGGGAAGTATTTTGTTTGGATAACTGATTGTTCGGATAACAGATAATGCTTTTACGGGACCTTGGGATCTTGTTTGGACAAACAGAAATTCGGATAATTGACGTTTCGACAAGTGAGAGTGTTCTGTATATTGATTTTGTCATGACAACTAGACAATTGAATTTCAATTGTCTAGTATCTGGTAAATAAATCTGTATTGATGACTGTGCCACAATCAGACCATCATAATAAACTCATCAAAGAACAAAGAAGAACAAAGAACATTTACAGCTCAGGAACATGCCCTTTAGCCCTCCAACACTGTGTCAATCCAAATCCACTGCCTAAACCTATCGCCCAATTCCTAAGGATCTGTATCCCATTGCTCCCTACCTACTCATGCATCTGCCCAGACACACCTTAAATAAATCTACCGTGCCTGCCTCTGCTGGCAACGCGTTTCTGGCATCTACTGCTCTCTGTGTAAAGTACTTTCCGCATGTATCCCCCTTAAATGTTTCTTCTCTCACCTTGAACATGTGACCTCTCATTATCAAACCCCTCACCATGGGAAAAAAGCTTATCTCTAACCACTTTGTCTACACCCTTGATGATTTTGTAGATCGCAATCAGGTTCCCCCCCTCAATCTCCTTTCTTTGAATGAAAACAATCCTAATCTACTCAACCTCTCCTCATAGCTAGCACCTTCCATACCCTCTCCAAAGTGTCCACATCCTTTTGGTAATGTGGTAACCAGAACTGTACACAGTATTTTAAATGTGGCTGAACCAAAGTCTTGTACAATTTTAACATGACCTACCTGCTCTTATACTCACTACCCCATCTGATGAAGGCAAGCATACCATATGCCTTCTTGACCACTCTATCCACCTGTGCAGCAACTTTCAGGGTACAATGGACCTGAACTCCCAGATCTCTCTGCTCATCAGCTTTTTCCAAGACTCTTCCATTTACAGTAAAGTTCACTCTAGAATTAGACCTTCCAAAAGGTCTCACATTTGCCCAGATTGAACTCCATCTGCCACTTCTCTGCCCAACTCTCCAGTCTATCTATATTCTCCTGTATTCTTTGACAGTCCCCTAAGCTTTCTGCTACTCCACCAATCTTCAAGTCAGCTGCAAACTTACTGATCAGACCACCAATGCCCTCTTGTTGATCATTTATGTATATCAAAAACAACAGTGGCCCCAATACTGACCCCTGAGGAACACCACTGGTCATCTTTCTCCATTTTGAGAAACTCCACTCAACTACTACTCTCTGTCTCCTGTTGCTCAACTAGTTCTTTATCCACCTAGTTAGAACACCCTGCACACCATGTGGCTTCACTTTCCCCATTAGTTTACCATGGGGAACCTTATCAAACGCCTTACTAAAGTCAATGAATATGACATCTACAGCCCTTCTTTCATCTATCAACTTGGTCACTTCTTCAAAGAACTCTAATAAGTTGGTAAGGCTTGATCTCCCCCCGCACAAAACCATGTTGTCTATCACTGATAGGCCCATGCACTTCCAAATATAAATAGATTTTATCCTTCAGTACTCTCTCCAGCAACTTTCCCACTACTGATGTCAGGCTCGCTGGTCTGTACTTACCTGGAATATCCCCACTACCCTTCTTGAACAGGGGGACAACATTAGCAACTCTCCAGTCCCCCAGCACTTCACCTGTGGTTAAGGATGCAACAAAGATATCTGTCAGGGTCTCAGCTATTTCCTCTCTCGCCTCCCTCAGCAAGCAGGGGTAGATCCCATCTGGTCCTGGGGATTTGTCCACCTTAATATTCTTTAACCTACCCAACACATCCTCCCTCCTTATGTCGATGTGATCCAGAGTAAAGAAACCTCTATCTGTAATCTTAATATTCATCATGTCCCTCTCTTCAGTGAACACTGATGCAAAGTAATCATCAAGAATCTCACCCATTTTCTGAGGTTCGACACACAACCTTCCTTCCTTATCGTTTAATGGACCAACCCTTTATCTAGTTACCCTCTTGCTTCTTATGTATGAATAAAAGGCCTTGGGATTCTCCTTAATTCTGCTCGCTAAAGTTATTTCATGACCCCTTTTAGCTCGCCTGATTCCTCGTTTAAGATTGGTCCTACTCTCCAGATATTCCTCCAGGGCCCATTCTGTTTTTAGCTGCCTGGACCTTATGTACGCTTCCCTTTTCCTCTTGTCCAGTCGCATAATTTCTCCTGTCATCCAAAGTTCACAAATCTTGCTCTTCCTATCCCTTGTTTTCAAAGGAACATGCCTTTCAACCTATCTTTGAAAGCCTCTCAAATATCAAATGTGGACTTCCCTTCAAATCCACATTTCCCAGCTCCTGCCAAATTTTGATATAATTAGCCTTGGCCTAGTTTCGTACTCTTCCCTGAGGACCACTCTCATCCTGTTGATAAGTATTTAAAACTTACAGAATTGTGGTCACTATTTCCAAATAAATCTCCCACTGCAACTTCTACCACCTGGCCTGGCTCATTCCCCAACACCAGGTCCAATAAGCCGCCTTCCCTAGTTGGACTATTGACATACTGCTCTAGAAAACGTTCCTGGATGCTCCTCACAAATTCTGCCCCATCCAGACCTCTGACAGTAAGTGTATCCCAGTCAATGCTGGGAAAATTAAAATCTCCCATCACCAAAACCCTGTTGCCTCGAATTCTTTCCACAATCTGTTTACCTACTTGTTCTTCTAACCTCACGCTTACTGTTGGCAGGTCTGTAGTATAGCCCCAACAATGTAACTACACTCTTCTTATTTCTCAGCTCTACCCATAATGCCTCACTGCTCAAGCCCTCCAATGCCCTCTTCCTTTAGCACAGCTCTGATATCATCCCTGACCAGCAATGTAACTCCTCACCCCCTTTTATTTCCCTCCCTGTCCTGTCTGAAGCATCTATATCTTGGAACATTTAGTTGCCAATCATGCCCTTCCTTCAACCAAGTCTCTATGATTGCAGCAATGGCATACTCCCAGGCACCAATCCAAGCCCTAAGTTTGTTTGCCTTACCCATTATACTCCGAGCATTAAAGCATATGCACTTCAGACCACCCGTTCCTTTGTGTTCATCTGCCCTCTGCCTACCCTTCTCCTTGGTAATGCTAACTTCATGATCCTGTTCCTTACAGTCTCTAGTTTCCACCTCAATGTCTGCTAATCCTCTCTTCTGGTTCCCAGTCCCCTGCCACATTAGATTAAACCCAGCCCAACAGCAGTAGCAAAAACTCCCCCAGGGATATTAGTTCCAGTCTGGTTCAGGTGTAGACCAACCAAGAGGCAATATTCCCACCTTCCCCAGAACCCCAATGTCCCACAAATCTTAACCCCTCCCTCCTACATCATTCCTCAAGCCATGTGTTCATCCTGCCTATTCTTTCATTTCTACCTTGGCTAGCACGTGGCACTGGTAGCAATCCTGAGATCATTACCTTTTGAGGTCCTCGTCTTTAACTTCTCTCCTAGCTTCCTGAATTCTGCTTTCAGGACCTCATCTCTTTTTTTGCTTATATCATTGGTGTCTATATGCACCACAACAACTGGCTGCTCACCTTCCCTTTTAGAATGCTCTGCAGCCGATCGGTGACATCCCTGACCCGAACACCTTGGAGGTAACATACCATCCGGGAGTCCTGTTTTCAGCCACTGAATCACCTATCTACTCCCCTTGCCATAGAATCCCCTATGACTATGGCCCTACGAGTCTTTTTCCCGCCCTTCTGAACAGCAGAGCCCACCACTGTGCCATGATCCTGGTAACTGCTGCCCTCCCCTGGTGAGCCGTCTCCCCCAACAGTATCCTAAACGGTATACCTGTTTTGGAGGGAGATGACCGCAGGGGACACCTGCACTGCCTTCCTACTCTTTCTCTGCCTTTTGGTCACCCATTCACTGTCTCCCTCAGCAATCCTAACCTGTGGTGTGACCAGTTCACTAAATGTGCTATCCACGACCTCCTCAGCATCGCGGATGCTCCACAGTGAGTCCATCCGCACCTCCAGAACCATCATGTGGTCAAACAAGACCTACAGCTAGACACACTTCTTGCAAGTGTAAGAGTCAGGAATGTCAGCCATGTCCCCGAGCTCCCACATCAAGCAAGAGGCACATGCCACAGTTCTGAGGTCCCCTGCCATTGTAAGCCTTAGCTTTAGCTTTAACTCCACTAACTAATACCTAACAATGCACTTAAATATATATAAGAAAAGAAAAATCCCTTCCCTTACAGAGTCCTTTTCTTCTGGTTAGAGGAGTGGGGGTGGAGGTTGGGCAGGAGGGAGGTATTATACGTGTAGTATCTCAGATTTAGTCGCTGCCCAAATATATACTAAGTCCTTACCTTCCCAGCAACCTCCTGGTCCCACCGTCACCTCCGCTCTGTCTCCCGCCGCTCCTGGGCAGGAAAAAGATCTAATTCAGTTTCAGGAGAGTCACCTTAGGGGAAGAAATCTGTCACAGTTTCTGTGATGCCAGAACAATGGTTAAATTCTTAACCGTCCTCTAAAACAGCTGAGTCGGCTATTCAGTGAGTGAGCTAATCAGCAAGTGAGCTATTCAGTGAGTGAGTTGTCTTCATGAAAGTGGCTCACCACCATCTTCACTGTACACTAAATACCAACAAGGTCTTAAAAACCAGATCCTGACTCTGTGAATGAATAAACAAATGTGACTGAATCACATCCACAGAGAGAGGGATTCCACAATTGGTTTCAGTGTCCATGGTTGTAAAGGGGAAACTTTCATCCCATATTATTCTTCAGCTCTGTCCATCAGTACACCCTCGTGTTGAGGATGATTCTTTCCTGAGGTTGGTTGGGTGAATGTGAGAGGTCAGTGTTCATACAATCATAGAGTCCCTACAGGAAACGGGCCATTCGGTTCAACAAGACCACACCGATCCTCTGAAGAGTAACCCACCAAGACCCATTCCACAAGCCTATTACTGTACATTTATCCCTGACTGATGCACCTAACCTACACATCCCTGAATACTATGGGAGATTTAGCATGGGTAGTTCACCAGTGTTGGCTACAGGTTCTCATGAGGCTAATGAGAACTATCTGATTCTTGTTGGCTCTGCTTACAGTTTAAAGACAAAAACAACCTGCAGATGCTGGAATCCAAAGTAGACAGGCAGGAAGCTGGAAGAACACAGCAAGGCAGGCAGCATCAGGAGGGACAGTCAGGAAACATTGACATCTCCACCACCTCCTGCTGCTGCCTGTCTTGCTGTGTTCTTCCATCCTCCTGCCTGTCCTTCCTGATGCTGCCTGGCTTGTTGTGTTCCTCCAGTCTCCTGCCTGTCCCTCCTGATGCTGCCTGGCTTGTTGTGTTCCCCCAGCCTCCTGCCTGTCCCTCCTGATGCTGCCTGACTTGCTGTGTTCTTCCAGCCTCCTTCCAGTCCCTCCCGACGCTGCCTGGCTTGCTGTGTTCATCCAACCTCCTGCCTGTCCCTCCTGATGCTGCCTGTCTTGCTGTGTTCTTCCAGCCTCCTTCCAGTCTCTTCTGATGCTGCCTGTCTTGCTGTGTTCATGTAGTCTCCAGCCACTCCCTCCTGATGCTGCCTGCCTTGCTGTGTTCTCTCAGCCTCCTGCCTGTCCCTCCGGATACTGCCTGACTTGCTGTGTTCCTCTAGCCTCCTGTCTGTCCCTCCTGATGCTGCCTGTCTTGCTGTGTTCCTCTAGCCTCCTGTCTGTCCCTCCTGATGCTGCCTGCCTTGCTGTGTTCCTCTAGCCTCCTGTCTGTCCCTCCTGATGCTGCCTGTCTTGCTGTGTTCCTCTAGCCTCCTGCCTGTCCCTCCTGATGCTGCCTGTCTTGCTGTGCTCTTCCAGCCTCCTGCCTATCCCTCCTGATGCTGCCTGGCTTGTTGTGTTCCCCCAGCCTCCTGCCAGTGTCTTCTGATGCTGCCTGGCTTGTTGTGTTCATCCAGTCTCCTGTCTGTCCCTCCTGATGCTGCCTGTCTTGCTGTGTTCATCCAGCCTCCTGCCTGTCTACAGTGAATCTGTCAGCTGGTAGAGTTGGGGAAAACCACGGCCTGATAGATTTTGTGTTTAGTGTCAGTCTAATATTATACTTTCTGAAAAATTGAGGATGCATAAGTGCTAGGATTGTTGTTGCATCTCTCCTTCAGTGTCAATTTTTTTTCGGGATAGACAAATTGTATGGTATGGGAAAAGAGTGACATTGCACTGAGGGACATTTTTCAATATTTCACTTATGGTACCGGATTTGAAATATTTGCTGTGGGTTTGTAGAGGGCTTCAGTGTTAAGGTGATCAGGGCTAGTCCCAGTTTCTCATGGGCTTCTGTGGATGCATCAATTTTCTGTTGTACCTCATTGTCAGAAGGAGCAATAATGTGTGCATTCTCAGCACACTATTTCTCTCCTATAATGTGTCATTGTATGCTATTGTCAACCTTTTGGCTCGAAGTATAGGCTAGTCAGTTAGCTCAGTTAGCTGGATGGCTGGTTATGCAACAGAGTGGTACATAGTTTTTGCACCAGCTGTAGTTATCATGAAGGACTCTCCTTCTCAACCTCTCCCTCAGCTGGGGCATGGTAACCCTCAGGGTAAACAAACACCAGCTGTCTCTCTATATTATAGGGATTAGCCCTATGGGTGCTGTAGAGATTACGGTGCCTTTACCTTTACAACTGAATGACTATCCCCAGGTTTGTTAGTATTTTGTCTCATTGATGGTAACCTCTTCAACGTCAGTTGATGAAGACTACAACCAAACAAACAGACTCTTCTGTAAGAGAACTGCATTCTCCTACTAGTGCTACTGAGGTGGTGGGGTTGGGGCTGGGGAACTTTGCTTATCCTTTTAGAGAAACTGTGCAGTCTTGTGTTGACATATGTGGGAGTGGGGCACCACCACAGACTGCTTTCCACATGGCCAATGGTGCCTGAATGGCCTTCTCTGTTGACATTACCAAGGAAAGCAGGAAGAAGGTTCAGGTTGGTGCTTACACACCAGGGATTCAATAAGTACGTTTGTCTGGGTTCGTGTCTGTGCATGTGCGTGAGGACACTTAAAGTCAAAGTTGTGTTTCATAGGCTAATGGGCATGTGCTAAGATGCTAAAGAATGGAATATGTCAACAGTGACCCTTGCTGATGTAAGGGGAACTGGGATCATGCCTACAAAGTCCTCTGAATATTCTCTCCTCCCACTGATCTACATAGAGTAAGTAGGTGATAGAGGTTGCTGCTCACCAGCAGATGTGGCTCTCTCTCCATCCTCAGTATGCTCTCACTTTATGCTTGACTCATAAGGTCAGATAGGAGGGTTTATGCCCGAAACATCGATTCTCCTGTTCCTTGGATGCTGCCTGACCTGCTGCGCTTTTCCAGCAACACATTTTCAGTTCATAAGGTCAGATAGACTAGTAAGCCTCAGAGAAGGGTAGTGGTGATTTGGAACTGCACTAGAGATTAGATTACTTACAGTGTGGAAACAGGCCCTTTGGCCCAACAAGTCCACACCGACCCGCCGAAGCACAACCCACCCAGACCTATTCCCCTACATTTACCCCTTCACCCAAGGTGACATGCAATTTAACATGGCCAATTCACCTAATCTGCACATTTTTGGATTGTGGGAGGAAACCAGAGCACTTGGAGGAAACCCACGCAGACACGGGGAGAATGTGCAAACTCCACACAGAGAGTTGCATGAGGCGGGAATTGAACCCAGGTCTCTGGCGCTGTGAGGCAGCAGTGCTAACCACTGTGCCACCGTGCCGCCCACAGACTAGTGCACAGAGAGCTGTATTTCAGTAAAGTATCAACACTCCTCAGAACTCTCTTGCATAGACATTAATGCTGTGGAGGTGTCGGTGTTGGATTGGAGTGGACAAAGTCAGAAATCACATGACACCAGGTTATAGTCCAACAGGTTTATTTGAAATCACAAACTTTCAAAGCGCTTCTCCTTCATCAGTTGAAGTGACTATAACTTGGTGTTGTGTGACAATAAACGTTAGTCAATGCCAGATCAATTGTTAATTTTCAAACTGAAATTGTTCAGAATTTTGTTAGCAGAAGAAATTAAGGGATAAGGGATAAAGGTGGATTGATGGGGTTAGGTCACAGATCAGCCGTATCTCACTGAGTGGCAGAATAGGCTTGAGGGGACTTGCTCCTGTTCCTTCACATGGTAATCATATTTACAGTGGGTACTGATTGTATAGTCACATTGGGTAAGGACTAATTTATCTTCTTTGTATGATCATGTTTATGTGCTCATGTAAATGTTCCAGACAGTAGCACTGTAGCTAGTCTGGGGTAGTTTTGTTTAGCACACTCTGACGCTGCCCACACTCTGCTATTTGTGTTCAGTGAGATCATTGCGAGGTTACTGCAATAAGTGGAAGTCTATACAATAATCTCCAATGGCTGAAAAATTCAGTCATTCAAGAAGACAGATCATGGTAAAAAAAATTCAAAAGGTGAGTGGAGAGAAAAAAGAAGACTCTCGCAGAGTAAGTAATCATCTGGAATGTCTTGTCTAGAAGAATGGTCAATGTAGGTAACCCTCAAAAGGAAATGAGATCACGGCTAAAAGGGGAAACATTGCTCAGCTGTGAGGAAAGAGCCAGCAGACTAGGAATCGTGCGATGTTTCTTTCTGAGGACTGATACAGCCATGATGGGCCAAATGGCCCCTAGCTGCACTGTCTCATTCTATAATTTTATGAATTGAAGTTATGAACTCCTTCTACAAAGCAAGACATTTGTTGATCCTAATTTCACCTTTCACCAGGTGCCCCTTTGTCTTGTTTTAAACCCTATCTGTCAGTCTAATAAATCAACTGATGTCCATCTTTTTAAAGTCTGTTCTCTGTTGTCTCTTTTCAAGTCGGAAGATATTTAAGTGCTTCCAGACTTTCTTTCAAATTGAATGCTCCTACACTGGGATTAGTTTGCTTGTACTTCCCCTTTCTGTTTCCAGTCATGAATGATTTTTCAGATGTTCTAGTGAGTGAACCTGCTTTCAGCATCGTCACGTATAGTAACCAAGCAGATACAGCACTTAAAAACACATTTCAATCACATTTTCCAAAACGTGCGCAGCTGCCCTGTGTTTTCATCCATGGGTTAGATCGAATAACTTTCAGCTGATCTCGTGCCTATCATTGAGCAACTTTGTGATCTGGCTTCACAATGTAATTAGGCTTGAATCAGATAAGCTCACACCGTGGCCTCTGCAGCACTCATTTGGGCAACTGTCCAAACTGATCACAACAAAATTCCAATGAATATGTGGAGCATTGACAGATGAGAAGGGGCACCCATGTTTGCTGACTATATCAAGTGTCTTGTACACAGACTTGGCTGCTGGGACTGAGCCTTGGTCTTCAGCTTCATCAATAGCCATATATTTTGGCCTTTTAAGCTAAGGACAAAGCTAGATTCTGAATGTTTATCCATACTACACTGACATAAATTCAATAGCAAACGACTAGGGAGAATTACAGACATGATTGATCCATCAAACAAGTTAAATTGATCCAGAACGTTGTTTGTTTCTCTATGGTGTCTAGCCACATGATGGCAACCTTGCTATTTCGGGGTTGGCGCAATCTGTTTTGGAGTTTTCTTAATGTTCAGTGAAATAGCGCAAAAGGCCTTGGAACATTTCAATCAGGGAAAGTTTGATTTTAATGAAGTAACACTGAAGATGTTCCTGGATGGAAAAGCAGCTCCAGATAATAAAAACCTCCTTCAGTGGCCCAGCAGTTTAGGAGATAGATAACATTGTGCTTTATAGATTTATCCAGTGGCTTAGAATGCTTGGTGGTGCAATGTTACAGTTCTCTTGGGGAGTCCAGGTTGCTGTGGCAACATGCAGGCTGGAACTATGGATAAATTTGGCAGAAGCTCCAATGTGCTTTTCATCACATGGCTGGCTAAAAATCTTTCTCAGTCTCATTTCCTATCATTCATGTGCATTAGAACGATTTTTAGATCAATACTGATCGTAGTTAGCCACATTACAAGTCCACATCCTTTGGTTAGCAATCCCTGTGGTGGGAGTTGAGCCAGTGTTTCTAGCATGAAGGCAGAGATGCTGCCCACTGTGTCAGAAGACCTCCTTTTTGTTTTCATTGTTGATCGTCACAAACTGGATATCCCATTGCCCAACCCTTACACTGGGCTCTTCACTGGGCGATTCTGAGAGTCTGCGATCACTTTCCACATCCGTAACATGAAGGTGGAAGAACTTCACCAAGAGCTCCCACTCCTCTACCTCATTCAGAGACCCAACTCTGCTGCCCTCTGAAAACATGCTCACTTGGACCCTGAGTGCAAACAGGGTCATATTTGGATGTGAGGCCCCTGGAAGTAATCATTTGCCAAGCCCTTACATTCAAAATGCATCAGAATATAAACCTCAAGGAATGGCTGAGGAAGGGAGAATGCATTCTGAATTGGTGAGCTGTGAGAGGAATTTACAGCTGCATAGGACACCAGAGAATCTGAAAGTGTGAAAGGAGCCTCTCAGCCACTCCTGCCTGTGCTATCACTTTGTAAGAGTTAAAACCATTTTATCTACAGCAACCCAACAAATCAGTTCTATGCAAATGCATAACCAAATATCTTTTGCAAGTTAATATGGAATTTAATCCTGACCTTAATAATCCTTCATGTAAACAAATTACTTCACCTCCAAATCTTATGCCAATTATACTATACTTCCAAACTCTGTAGTTTGATGGTTGATTCGTTTGAGTTTGATTAGTTCACTGATCCTTGTAGGCTTGCTTGATTGCTTAAGCATGTGAGTGGAGCAAGAGAGTTGAGGAATGTTCCCTGAAAGTGTCCTGACTCTGCAAAGAAGAGCAAATAATTGCAGATGCTGGAATCTGAACTGAAAACAACAAATGCAAGAGATCACAACGGGTCAGACAGCATCCATGGAGAGAGAGCAAACTAATGTTTCAACTCTTCATCAGAGCTGAAGTGAAATTTGGAGGGGGCAGCATTTATGCTATAGTTGCGGCACTGGGATTTGGGAGTGGTGGGATGGAGAGTGCTGGAGGAAAAGAAGATGTTGATTGTTCAGCTTAACTGCAGTATAAAAGCTGCCCCTCCACACTTCAGCTCTGATGAAGAGTCATCTAGACTCAAGACATTAGCTTACCCTCTCCCCATGGATGCCGTCGGACCCTCTGTGATCTTCAGCATTTGTTGCTCTCTCTGCAAAGTGCATCGGCAGATTCTTGCTGAGGTGCCAGGGGTCGGCCAGTAGGTAAGCTGCCCAGAGAGCTATACTGGTTCTTTCAAGGAAGGATGGTCAAGCCATGTGCTAACCAGGCAGTGTTGAGACCACCAGCAGGCCTTTCCCTGGAATGGAGAGCTTGGGGAATGGGAAAGGTCTGCCCAGTGTGAGATGCCAGTCAATTAGGGATTGGCAGCTTTAGTGCAGAGCAGTACCTGGGAGGAGTGTGCGAGTGCAGGGTTTTGTGGAGATCCTAAGACAAAGATCCATGATATTGGGGCATGGAAGTAGGAGGGAGGGTTTCTCGGTTTGGGGAAGGTAGGGAGAGAAGAGCGAGGGTGTTTAGAAGCCAGGGCAGGGTTTTTTTAGATTAGATTAGATTACTTACAGTGTAGAAACAGGCCCTTCGGCCCAACAAGTCCACACCGCCCCGCCGAAGCGTAACCCACCCATACCCCTACATCTACATTTACCCCTTACCTAACAGTTCATTCACAGTGGGCAGAGTTGGAACCCTTCTCATCTGATATCCAGTACTTTGGCCAGGCATTAATTTCCTTAAATCAGAGAGACCCCTCTCCCCAACTCCCTGAGGTAAGAGCTCCTTGTGTGATAACAGTTCTTAGGGATGCCTCATAGTAGTGACAAGCCCCCGCCCCAACACTGTAGTGGGGTTAATGGTATTGGAGCTGAAAATGTGTTGCTGGAAAAGCGCAGCAGGTCAGGCAGCATCCAAGGAGCAGTTGAATCAACATTTCGGGCATGAGCCCTTCTTTAGAAAGAAGGGCTCATGCCCGAAACATCGATTCTCCTGCTCCTTGGATGCTGCCTGACCAGCTGCGCTTTTCCAGCAACACATTTTCAGCTCTGATCTCCAGCATCTGCAGTCCTCACTTTCTCCTTAATGGTATTGAAGGTGGGCTAAGACCCTGCATTGGCTGTTTAATGGCCTCAGTTAGCAAAGGGGTGGAAGGATCAGCCATGGACCGAGGCCAAACTCCATTCCAGTGTAGGTAGGAAGACCATGAGATTTGGATATTCCACCAGACCCAATTAAACACCCTTTCTCAGAGGAGAAAGTTCTGGCCTGTATGTGTTTATAAATAATCCTGAGATGTTTTAAAGAAATGACAAATGAGGATTTAGAACTAGATATATCAATGCATTATTCTAAGAGAAATCATACATATGCCAATTCTGAGAGAATATTCAGCAATGGTTACCAAATCACATGCCATAACAAACAGGTTTTCCCCACTTGATCTAGATTGAAAATTGCAACTAGGATTTCCTCAAAGCTTCTCTGAGGAGAGCAATCCCACCCCCGTCTCCAGTTTTTCTAAATGATTGAAGTATGTCGCTGTGGAGGTGGGCCTCCTCTTTATCCTCTCCGAGGCCTGCAACTAAAGTTAAGGAACATTGAGTTTTAGATTTGACTCAAACCTGAATTTGTAGACTGTCCTTACTAAGGGGAGATGGTGGCCTACTGGCGTTATTGCTGGGCTGTTAATTTGAAGACCCAAGTAATATTTCTGGGTTCAAATTCTGCATTGTAGATGGTGGAATTTGAATTCGATATTAAAAAAAAGCCTGGGATTAAGAGTCTAATAATGATCATGAATCAATTGTCTGGTTCACTAATGCCCATTAGGGAAGGAAGCTGTCATCCTGACCTAGTGTGGTCTATAAGTGACTCCAGACCTACAGCAATGTGATTAACTCTTAACTGCCCTCTGGGCAACTAGATATGGGCAATAGGTGCTGGCCTAGCCAGTGATGCCCTCCTCCTGTGAATAAATAAAATTAATACCTTTTCCAGGTAAGCCAATTCTTTTAATATTTCTTATGCTTCTATTTCCATCAAGTACATAACAAACCTTTAATACTGCGTTTACACTTATCCCTTAATTAATATTTTTCTGAGCCTAACATTTATCACTGACACATTGTCTGTTTTGATGGACACACTGCCAAGATGTAAAGGGAACCATCTTTTTGAATTTCCCAGTTTTACATGATGTGATCTTCATGAAGCATGCAACCACTGTAAGAGTGGTTGCTGAATTTATTAAATTTTGCTTCTTGTTCAATATAAGGAGAGACCAATCACCTAACTCACAGGATCAACCATTTCTTAGTGCGAGACAATGGGCAGAGCTCTGTTTGGGTGCTGAACCTGGCTGTGGAACGAGCTTCATTGACTGACAATGTTTCAATATGGTACACGTATACGCTTCCTGTATCTTTGACACAAGATCCTTTGACCCTCAAGCCTTTCACAAATGATACAATTTATTTCCATTCAGAGCAGAGGAGGAACTCCCATTGGCTGGTCTCAACTCTGTCACACCACTGATTAATGCTCACTATTAATTTATAGTTCCTGGGACTTGCATGAACTATAATGGCTTTAAAAAGGAAAAAAAAACTGATTTTAAATGGTAATCAGTTGATAACAGAGGTTAGCCAGGTTTTATGAAACAACTTGATCAGAACTAAAATGAACATATTTCTTAAAGAATATTGGGTCAAATTCTGATAGAGGTCTGAGTGATGTAGGCTATGGTGATGTATTTGGTAAAATGGGTCTAAGAGATATGGGCTATGGTAAAGTATGGGTTAAAATGGGGCTGAGAGACGTGGGCTGTGGTGAGGTATGGGGTTGAGGGGGTCTGAGAGATGTTGGCTATGGTGAGGTATGGGGTAGAATGGGTCTGAGAGATGTGGGCTGTGATGAGGTATGGGGTTGAGGGGGTCTGAGAGATGTTGGCTATGGTGAGGTATGGGGTAGAATGGGTCCAGGGGATGTGGGCTGTGGTGAGAAGTGTAATAGAATCAGCAACAAGTCCAGTGAAGCCCATCTCAATGTCGTGAGCAACTTGTTCTATTGGCCTCCATATTAGAGACCAGGCAACAACATGACAGGGCACATTCCATGGGCACCACCACAAGCACAATGTATCAATCTACGCTGGCATACTTCATGTACCAGATGCTAAGAACTCTCATGCCACCTTGCTGATCTGTTATGTTTGTAGCTGGGTGTGCAACCCCCTTCGGAGAAGTGGTCAGGTGAATTGGAAGGGCAGAACTTGGGCCCAGTCAGGAACTGGCTGCAGAGGTGTATTACCATTCGGCTACACTGGTGTATAATTTCTAGTTCACCAACATAACATGATTCATTTATGGGATGCTTCTGTGCATCACTGCTATATTGTGGGTTACTCTGGGAACTATCGTTACAATACTGCAGCAAGGACACTGTGCATTCAGGGGTCTTGCACCCAGCTAATGGACTGGATTTGGTTGCCCCTGTGGCCTATTTACTTGCTCTCATAGCATTGACTCACTCTGAACCTACCTGCATGCTCACAACATCCCTCTCTAGCCTTCTTGCATTTTGCCCCCTCAGCCGTCATTTATTGCCATCCTGCTGTGCTGTTTAGTGCAGACCAAAGTGGGAAGCTTGTCATAGTTGTTAAAAAGTCTCGTAAACTTAACAGTTTAGCTTTGCTTTCCAAGTGATCATACAGACCTCACACAGGTAACAGTGGTCAGAACCTCATGACCACTAGCCTGAAGATGCAGTGACACTCAGAAAAGCAGCGGCTCTCTTGAATTGACATCGAAGGCTGTTTTATCAGACTAAAGTCATTTTTTAATGCATTTTTAGCAATACACGAGCTCTCTCAATAAACGCAATGAGAGTGCATGAAACTGTACATGCATCCCTGGACCGCTACATCTCTGCAGAAAGTGGTAGTTACCGTAGCAACCTTAAATCACAATAACACTAATCAGTCATAGACCATTGCACTAAACAGTGCAGTGAATTTATGTATGGCGTTAAGACTTTTAGCATAAATTGTCAATCTTATGCTGTTAGATTGTTTAATATACCCCAGTATAATCAACCGAGTTGAAAATAGAATCTTACATTAGCTTTTATTTTGCATGGCCAATTTTTTACCATTTTGGTACAGTATTAGATTGGTTTTTAAGTGCTCAGCACAATATACAATTTAAATCAGAACATTTGCAACAAAACAAGCAATCAATGATAATAGAAACATTTAGCAATTCAGAATGATTTTGTGTAATTTTAGCCTTTCAGATTATAATTTAAAGAAGATTGCAGGCTTCTGAGATTTGCTGTAAAATTCTGGGACTCGGCTATAGTAGTCAGCAGCTGTTGGGTGAAGACACTGACCTGTGTACCTGGTTTTTGCAGACTAGATACTGAAGTGGATGGGTTCTCATCAACTGAGGCTCCCCCCACCCCCCCCTTCCGTCAGAGTGAATACTCAAAATGTTGGATCAGGTCTGGTTGTGATATGTCCCTCAGGAATATTCCTTCTGTCTAAATTTCCTGTTGCATATCAACATTTGAACAGAAGTAGACCGCTCTGGCCTGCTACACCATTCGTTAAGATCACACTGATCTGATTCCTCAGTCCTAAATAGTGCAGATAACCACTCACCCCTTTGTTTATCATGCACCTTTCAACCTCGGCCTTAAAAATGCCTTTGCTTGCACCACCTTTTGAGGAAGAGAGACTTCCAAAGACTCAGGAGCCTCTGTGAGAAAGAAAATCTAATTATCTTTGGCTTAAATAGGCCAGCTCCTATTGGAAATGTTGACCCACAGTTCTACATGATAGGGTGAGGTGGCTGGGGAGGAATAAATATAAAATTACAAAGAACGGAATCTTGGGATGAATCATTGCTGTAAATTGCGAGAAGTGAAATTGGATTTTCATTATTTTATCACTCGTGTCTATTAAGTCTTTGAACACATTACTTCGTCAATAGCTCATTTCAAAAAAATGCCAGTAATTGCCAGGGTCTTGATGACCCTGCAGCTCCATAACATCAGCTAAATTGAAATAATTTTGAAACATGGCCCAGTGCTTGTGGAACCATGAACGCTACATACTCGAGACTATAGCAACATGAAGGGAATACTGCAATGTTGCAGCAAAATTCTCGTCAAGCTTGATTTACCTGATTGATCAGCTCCTCTGATCTATGTGGCAGGTTAGATTCCTGACGACCGCTATCGGGTTAGAAATTATTATTATTTTGGATTCCGCCCTTGCATTTAGACCTTGTAGTTGAGGCGTGACCATGGCTAACTAATACAGAACTCTGAGAATCAGACCTTTGCCGTACTGCATGGATAGATTACCATACTAATTCTGGTGTGAGGACTGTAGATGTAGAACTGTTGTAGATTAAGCAAGCACTTACAAATAACAAAAGAATGTTTTGTGAACTTTATAGAGGCTATTTCTCCTGCCTTGGAGTTCAGATCTCTGCATCAGAGCACATATATTATTATTCCACTCTATTGTGCAGAGAAACTGGAGTAGGCCATTCAGTCCCTTGAACCAGTTCTACGATTCTGTGTAATCCTGATTTATCTGCATTTTAACTTCATTCACCCAGCTAGGCTCATACTCCCTTAATGATGATGGGCTTATGCTCGAAACGTCGATTCTCCTGCTCCTTGGATGCTGCCTGACCTGCTGTGCTTTTCCAGCAATACACTGTTGACTCTAAGCTCCAGCATCTGCAGTCTTCACTGTTTCCTCATACTCCTTAATTGCCTTCTCTCAAAAAATTGACCCAATGTTTAAAATGATTTGTTGAGCTAGCATCTCCTTTTTGTGGGAGAGAGGTCCACTCTTCAACCATCATGAACATCATGAACTTACAGGAACAAATGCTCCCCAGCATCTTTCCTGAATGTTCTGCCTCTTGTTTTATACAAATACCTCATTTTCCTGTCCTCTCTGATGAGCATTGGGTGAAATGTTGCTTTCTCTGTAACCCTTGTGTGCTTACTTTGAATACTTTTAACACCTGCTGTCACGCTCCATTTCACAATTTACTTGTTGCAAATTTCCTCTTGGCGAGGAACAGCAAGCACGGCTGTAGGAAGGTGCAGAACCTAAAGAAATGAATCCAGCCCTCGCTGTTGGAAGAAAGCTAACATTGGAGACAGAATCGTTCAATGTGCTGGGTGAGGTAACAACATCATGAAAGGGTTCAAAAGGAATGTTGTTCGACTGTTGCAACATAGTTGTCTGTGGTTAAAGTTTTGTTTTGTAATTTTTACCAAATCTTTGTATGGTCATCCAAGCTCTGTTAATTTTATCTCTGTCAACCCAAATCCTATTCTATTTATTTTCATTGTGAAACTGTAACAAGTGCATAATATCTGATACTGTTCTTCCTCAGCCAACTTTCATTATTTCGAAGAATGCTACAAGATGAATGTGCTCATTGTAAAACTTAAATTTGTGAGGTAATGTTTATTGGCTTACTTTTTTGTCGATATTTAAAAGCTGTCAGGGCTTTAATTCCTAGGATAATTTTACAATAGCAGTTTCACTGAGCTCTTCCCTATTGATTGCAAATTGCATTTCGAAGATGGTTTCATAAATAAGGGGATTTGTACATTAAAACATGAATTTATGATTCCTATTAAAGAGTTTGGATTATCTGGAATTGGTCAGATCTGGACCCTTTACTTTCTCATTACTGAGTGCTACATTAAGATTCAAAGTAATTAAACTATTGATGTTTTTAATTTCTTATTGAGTTTATAAATGTCTAAGAATGATCAAAGTGTTGGTTAAGGTAAAGAAAACTGCTATCCCTCACTGAATTAAAGATGTGCTATTTTCAGTGAGACTTCTGTAATTATATTTATTAATAAGAAATAATTAGTTATGGCACAAAAAGACTCAGCGTTGAGACAAGCTGCCATCTGAAGAGCATATCCTGTGAAATGAGACTTCTCTTCACATTCGGAAAATGTCACCGTGTTTCTCTTGAATGTGTTACTGAGTCAGGACTTCTCAGGCACTGGGGTGTCCTGTAACAGTAGGTTCAGTGTTTGCTGTTTTGGTTCAATTAAGTTTCCTTGATATCTTCCCTTCTGCTACTCAATGTACTGTGCCCTGTGGTTTTAATCATTTTTCTTGTGCATTGTATTTATCAAAGTGAAATATGTTTTTGCAAAAGAATCTAGCTCTTCTAAAAGAGCAATAACATTCTGTGGAAGATACAAAACTCAACTCAGCATCTCCATCGTGCCAGTGATGTCTTTATGTGATACACCATTTCATGGGGAACAAAGTTGTCAAACTAATGTCACTTAATGTTGAATTGGGGCAGAGCTGTGGTTCAGCTCATGCCCATTGGAAACACTGAAACCCCAATTGAACTTAAGCTCATCAAAATTCCTTCTGCCCCTATCCTGATTGATTGTTAGTTCCATTCACTCACTGAATTGACTAATTTCTTACTTTTGAAACTTGCATCCTTTTTTAGAGTCATAGAGATGTACAGCATGGAAACAGACCCTTCGGTCCAACCTGTCCATGCCGACCAGCTTTCCCAACCCAATCTAGTCCCACCTGCCAGCACCTACCCCATATCCCTCCAAACCCTTCCTATTCATATATACATCCAAATGCCTTTTAAATGTTGCAATTGTACCAGCCTCCACCACATCCACTGGCAGCTCATTCCATACACGTACCACCCTCTGTGTGAAAAAGTTGCCCCTTAGGTCTCTTTTATATCTTTCCCCTTTCACCCTAAATCTATGCACTCTAGTTCTGGAATCCCCGACCCCAGGGTCTATTTATCTATTTGTCAATTTATCCTATCCATGCCCCTCATAATTTTATAAACCTTTATAAGGTCACCCCTCAGCCTCCGATGCTCCAGGGAAAACAGCCCCAACCTGTTCAGTCTCTCCCTATAGCTCAAATCCTCCAACCCTGGCAACATCCTTGTAAATCTTTTCTGAACCCTTTCAAATTTCACAACATCTTTCCGATAGGAAGGAGACCAGAATTGCACGCAATATTCCAACAGTGGCCTAACCAATGTCCTGTATAGCTGCAACATGACCTCCCAACTCCTGTACTCAATACTCTGACCAATAAAGGAAAGCATACCAAACGCCTTCTTCACTATCCTATCTACCTGTGACTCCACTTTCAAGGAGCTATGAACCTGCACTCCAAGGTCTCTTTGTTCAGTAACACTCCCTAGGACCTTACCATTAATTGTAGAGGTCCTGCTGAGATTTGCTTTCCCAAAATGCAGCACCTCGCATTTATTTGAATTAAATTCCATCTGCCACTTCTCAGTCCATTGGCCCATCTGATCCAGATCCTGTTGTAATCTGAGGTAACCCTCTTTGCTGTCCACTACACCTCCGATTTTGGTGTCATCTGCAAACTTACTAACTGTACCTCTTATGCTCACATACAAATCATTTATTTTTTTCAAACATCTTCTGCAAGCTTTATCTCTGTAGTGTTCTCTGGCCCTGCGAGATGTCCCATCCTTCAATTCAGGCTACTTGTGCATCGTTGGTTTTACTATTGACTCCCATGCCTTCAACTCCTAAGGCCTGGAATACTTTCCAAACCTCTCTGCCTCTCCACAACTCTTGACTCCTTGAGGTGCTCCTTGAAAGCTACATTGTTGTGTTATTATCTTCAGTCAGTCAGCTATGTATGTACAACATTGGTAACCACGGAATCAAGACTACATGAGAGCTTGTGATATCATAGTGAAATAAACAGTTAGCGCTGTTAATAAACTTCAAAGTGTCTGTCCCAATTAGACCTCAAGTTTACATGAAGCGACCTTGTACAGGTTTATTTTAATGAGGGCTAGAGATAAGGTGAATGGCAGGTGTATTTGCCCTAGGGTGGGAGATTTCAAGATTAAGGGACATACTTTTTAAGGTGAGAGAAGAAAGATTTAAAAAAGACAGGGGGGCAAGTTTGCATTTGCACAGAGAATGGTTCGTGTGTGGAATGAACTTCCAGAGGAAGTGGTGGATGTAAGTACACAATATTTAAAAGTCATTTAGCTAAGTACATGAATAAGAAATGTTTGAAGGGATGTCAGCCAAGTGCAGGCAGGTAGGACTAGTTCAAATTGGGGTTATGGACTGGTTGGACTGAAGGGTCTATTTCTGTACTGTATGACTCTGTTACTCTATGAACTAACATACCTCAGGCTATCAGACAACTCACAGGCTGTACGAATTGACGGTGTTATTTGACCCATGAAACCATGACATGCTGTTGTGTCTTAAATCTTTAACCAAGTTTTGGATCATCTGCATTGACATTACATTTTATTTGATGACACTCTGTTAAGTACCCTGGAGCAGTTCACTGTGCTAAAGACACTATAGAAATGCAAGTGGTTGTTGATAATATTGAGAGTGCTCAAGCTCTGTTTAGAGGAGTTTTGTTTACCCCATCATTTAAGATGGCTCAACAACACTCAAGAAGCTTGACACCATCTAGGAACAAGCAGCCCCTGCTTGATTGGCATTACATCCACCAGCATCTACTCCCTCCACCACCGACACTCAGTAACAGCAGTGTGTACCATCTAAAGGTGAACTGCAGAAATTTACCAAAGATCCTTAGACAGCATCTTCTAAACCCACAACCACTTGCATCAAGAAAGACAAGAGCAACAGAGACATGAGTACACTACTACCTCCAAGCCACTCACCATCCTGACTTGAAAATATATCGCCGTTACTTCACTGTCACTGGGTCAATATCCTGGAATTCCCTCCCTAATGTTATAGTGGGTCAACCCACAGCAGGTCGACTGCAGCAGTTCAAGAAGGCAGCTCATCACCATCTTCTCAAGGGGCAACTAGGGACGGACAATGAATGCAGGCCCAGCCAGCGATGCCCACATCCTATGAGTGAATAAAATAAACATTCACAACATGAATTCAAAAGCAGAATTTACTGATTTGAAGCAAATGTTCACACCAGAATAACATCCAATGTTAATTTTTCAGTTGCAGAGCTGAATGATAGGTTAATGAGACCCACAGATCGATGTGAACATTCAATTAAATATCAATCAATTTAAATAATATTCATTAATGTGAAACCAATTTGTGAGTAGTCACCCTGACCTAACACCAAATTCTGGCTCTAAGACAGAACACTCTGAATGTGGGACCTGCAGATGGTGACATTAACAAACATGAAGAGGTTACAAAAAAATCAACTTTGAACTTGGACAACAATGTCAATTTCTGCTCTTGGCCATCTGTACTTGGCAAGACATTTCTCGGATAAGATGGAGTGCAGGGCTGTGAATTTTCTTGCCTCAATTTGCCAGGAATTTTGATGTTTGTACGTTTACTCACAGCTTGAGTCATCATTTGGTCTTGCGTCTCTGCTGGAAAGACATGAAATAATGTGGGAGTTCTAGGAACATAAAATCATAAGAGTTAGGAACAGGAGTAGGCAGTTCAGCCACTCAAGCTTCTTCTGACATTTACTGAAATCATGGCTGACCTCAAGTTGGCCCTTCCTGATGAAGGGCTTTTGCCCGAAATGTCGATATTCCTGCTCCTCGGATGCTGCCTGACCTGCTGTGCTCTTCCAGCACCACACACTTGACACTCACCTTGGCCTCACCCCCACTTCCTCCATCTCTGCAGTACGTGAAGGTTGAACACCTTCTCATTGGCTGCACTGACTGGGGAAGTCACTTATGCTGCTTAAGGCACCAATTAAATTACTGCAGCAGTTTGTTGCAAGCATGTGCAAAGACCCTGAGCTCAATGGTGATTGTTGTCCTATAGTAGGGTTGGGAGACCATCGGAACACAAAAGCTCCATTTTCCCTAAGAGGGTGCAGCAGAAGACAAGAATTAAGAGCAGGAATTCCCTCCATAAGGGCATTGTGGCTCGACCTACAGCACATGTACTGCAGTGGTTGAAGAAGGCAGCTCACTACCTAAAAGGCATTTAGGGACGGGCAATAAAGGCTGGACCAATAAACGACTCCCACATCCCACAAGCAAATTTTTTAAAACTGCTTTTCTACCTAATTTGATATCATTAGCAAATTTACCTGCCACACCTTTAATCCCACAATGTTATTAGGGAGGGAATTCCAAGATTTGTAGATTACATCAGATCTTCAACTTAGATCCCAGGAGATATGATCTGGTGGAGAGGCTCTCATTTCTGGCCAGGCACCAGGCTAAAGTGACAAATCATGTCCTATTGAGCTCAACCGACTGAGAGTGACCGGGTTTTCGAAATGTCAAAACTGGAACATATTGAAAAGCGGTGGGAAGTTGGGGTTCAGTAATGACTGATCATCACTTGGTGACCAATGGAAGAGGTGTGGGAGACAATAGAGTCATCGAGGTCTATAGCACAGAAAAACACCCTTTGGCATGTCACATCTGTGAATTAGAATTAGAATGAGCCTTTATTGTCACATATAATTAATAAGTGTACTGAAAAGTTTATATGTCGTTATTTAAAGCTCTGACTTAGATACAAAGGTACCTAGGTATGGCTTCTTTTGTTACAAAATCTTAGACAATAGAGAAATAAAAGGCCCAACATTGAGGAATTAAAAGTTCAGAACAACAGAGCGCGCTGGAAGCTCGCTTCCAGACTAGGCTGGGCCCTGGCTCCAGACGGCGCTGGGCCCTGACTCCAGACCGCACTGAGCCCTAGCTCCAGACTGCACCAGGCCCTGGCTCCAGACCGCACTGAGCCCTAGCTCCAGACTGCAACGGGCATTGTCTCCAGACCGCACTGGGCCCAGGCTCCAGACTGCACCAGGCTCGGGCTCCAGACCGCACTGGGCCCTGGCTCCAGACCACTCTGGGCCCTGGATCCTGTCCACACCGAATCCTGGCTCCAGACTGCACTGGGCTTCACCTTGAAGATCATAAATCTGGGAGATCGCTTCAGATTGCCAAGCGAGGCTGGCACGCCACGCAGGGTCGAGGACACCACCCTGGGAGGTTACCATGCCATGCCAGGACAGGAGGTTACCACACAACACCGGGAGATTACCATGCCACGCCAGGCCAGGAGGTTACTACGCCATGCCAGGCTGGGAGTTACCATGCCATGCAAAGCCAGGAGGTTACCACACCAGGCTGGGATGTTACTGTGCCACGCCACGCTGGGAGATTACCAATCCAGGCCAGGAGGTTATCACACCATACCAGGCCGGGAGGTTACCATGCTATACCACAGCAGGAGGTTACCACACCAGGCTGGGAGGCCGCTAGGAAGTTGGGGAGTGGAGGCTAGGGATTGTTACTCACCAGAGGTGAGGAATCATCTCTGGAGGTTGGGAATTGTTGGAGGCCACGAGAGAAAAAGATTTTTAAAAAGGACTAGGAAGAAGAAGAGTGAAGAAAAAGAAGAAAATATGAAAAAGAGTAGTGGAGCTGATGAGCTCTTGCTGAGCATTCTACTCCACTGCCATCTTGTCTCAATCAAAAATAGCCACTGAACTATTTTAATCCTGTTTTCCAGCACATGGCCCATAGCCTTTTATATTTTGGCATCACAAATGCACATGCAAATACTTCTTCAATGTGATGAGGGTTTCTGCTTCTGCACCCTTATACACAAAGCATTCCAGATTCCCACCATATGGGGGATACAGGCAGCACAGAGGCAAAAGGTTTTTTAGTGTGGAAAGGCATCATGTGTCGGTGCAGGCCTGATGGGCTGAAGGGCCTGTCCCTGTGCTGTACAGTGCTTTGCTTTTCCTTTGTTCTGATTCGTTGGGACTTTCTGGGAAGAAGGACCAAATATCCCATTTATGGTTAACAATTTGGAAAGTGGTGAACACTAGGATATTTTAGCTATATTTAGACAAGTGTTGGGACACTGAAGCATTTAATGAAAAATCAGAGGTGTCCCAGCAAAGTCAGGGAAAAAAATAGAAAAAGTCATTAACAAAAGAAAAACCCTGGAAATGAGTAGTCCCACTGAGACTAGAGCTCCATTTTGTGATGCACAGGAGGGTCAAACTAGTGCATGTCATTCACTAAAATATTAGTTTGTCCTTCACACACCCCGAGAACTGCATGTAGTAACTCAAAAAGAACCTTGCTGACTTGGTACTGAAATCCTTTCTCACTGTCCTGTAACATGGCCATCAATTGTAATATATTGGTGTAGGGAAAGAATTGGTGAGTGTCCTGTCACTATTGCTGTGTGTGTGCTTATTTGTGTGTTTCTGTGTAATTTTCCCATCAATTTAACTCTTAAGTGGAACCAGTTGAAGATAAATGCTTCCCATGTGAAAAATATACATCCTCTACCATATTGACAATTGACAATAAGAATGATCCCAGACTCTGACTTTTAACAATGAAATATTTACTTAACCACATCTTCAACTCGAAGGCAATGCTCTCAGTGTTTAGGAGCTGGAATTATGAAAGAACTGTTTTGATCAATGTGATCAAAGTATTTACCAGGGATTATAAGGATTCCCAGAGGAGCCCTTTGAAGAGGCAATGCTACCTCTTTGGCACATACGTACAAGTTATTTTCCACTGCGTCCCATTTACGGCAATGTTGTAATTTATTGGTAATCCCAAAGGGTGTTTTATTTGTGCTAATTGTTCCACAACAGAATAGTGCACCATCCTCTGACTCTGTGTGTGCCCCTTTTGAGAAGCAGGAACCTTTTTCTGTTACCTCTGCACTCTCAGGATAATTTGTCACCCACATAACCTTCAATTACACTCAGTGAGTGTTTAATATGACACAGAGAAAGAAAGTCATGAAGGCTCTGCACTGACCTTGTAGCAAAACGTCAGCCTTCCAAGCTAACATCAAATATCACAACAGTGTGTGTTGTAGCCAGTTGTAATGTTGAATTTCTAATCTTTTTTTTTGAGAAGTATTAAACCTGACACTTTGTGTGCGTGCAGTCTTTTCATGTCTCCTTCAATAAACTCTCCAAAGCTATGATCAGATTTAACAATGTACAAATTGTAATACATTATTCAGGTATGACTTTAATGTTGTTAAGACATTAAATTGGAGCTGTTTCCCAGCTCCCTGTTTTTCTCTGACTTTGGTTGTGAGCTAATTACAAATGAATGCAGACAAAGTCTTGGGGTTCAAGTCTGTCCAGGGGCTAGTGTGGGTTCTTAGAACCAAGCAGAACCCAGTCTTGCTGGGTTAGGCTTTGGATAAATTTGGATTTTCTTTTGGCTGTCGGAGATGAGGCAAGACTTTGCAATTGTGAGAATAAACCACTCACACGGATGCTTCTGTCGGTACAGTATCCTCGAAATGGTGAATCTAATGAAGAGCTGTCCTGAGGATGATGGACATTCAGTCAATTAATTTGCTCTCAGCATTGCAGATTAATCTAACTTTCATTAGGGATTAAATGAACATCTATTTTAACTGTTGAAAGAGGAACTCTCACACGGAGACCAGATACTGCAATCACAATATAAAACTAACCATTGTATAGAGTTGGAATGAATTATCAAGGTTTCTCTGGTTGGATACACTCTTATAATTGCTCAATTTCATTAATACCTAAGCACCCGATTTTGTTATAATGGTATCTCAAGAATACCAGACAGCGTGTTTGTGGTTGAAGTACACTGCTAATTTCTTTTCCTACTTTGCTCAGCGTTGTGCCATAATAATCAAGAGGTCATTTAATTCCTATAATGTATCAAAAGGGCAAATTCTCTGATGTATTGGAGAACAGAAAGATCCCATAGTAGACAATAGTTTCCTCATTACGACCCAAGATCTCATAATACTTTCTTAGGGAATCCTTCAAAATGCCTTTCACGTGGATTAACTCATACTTAGTGCTGGCGGGTGTCAGACCTATATTTAACAATGGATAATTTTGATAACCTTGCCAATGAATGTTGGTTCAGATCATCTTAAAATTGATAACATGCAGACATTTTTGAGTGGGCCATCGTCATTTGTACCCACAAGTGCACCACAATTTTATTTTGTGCAGACCGCAAATTAATTATTCATCATTTGATGTTCATCGATATAAACCACTTGCCTGAGATTTCAGCAATGTGTATTTGTCTGGAGTTAATGTTTAGCTAGTCTTACTGTACTCAAGGAATTATATTTTATACCCCCACCTGCCCAGATCACCCACCACTGAGTTTGGTGGCATGGGACTCATAGATCTTTATGTGTGTTTTTCCTATTGTTGTCCCATCAGCCTTCACTCTGACTCCCACTTTATGGTGTTACCATAGAATCCCTCTAATGTAGAAACAGGCCTTTGGCCCAACAAGTCCACACCGACCCTCCGAACAGTATCCCACCCAAACCTATTCCCCATTAATCTACATTTCCTCCTGACTAACGCACCTAACCTACACATTCTGAACACTATATGCAATTTAGCATGGCCAGTTCACCTAACCTGTACATCTTTGGAGTGTGGGAGGAATACGGAGTACCCAGAGGAAACTCACACAGACACAGGGAGAGTGTGCACACTCCACACAGACAGTCGCCTGAGGCTGGAATCAAACCTGGGACCTTGGCACAGCGAGGCAGCGGTGCTAACCACTGAGCCACCATGCCACCCTGTTTAGTGAAGGCATCAAGCATCATCTCTTGAGCTAATTAATAGCCACCTTTGGTGCCTCCTTCGGTCTCTACTGCTATTTCACTCAGGGCAGACAGAGGGCCATGCTAGCTGAGAAACCTGGAAGCTTTCACTATATGGGCTAGTGCTGAGCAAAGTTTGGGTGGAGGGAGCTGAATATTGGGGTTCACCTATGCCCATAGGATGCACCCCTTCTCCAAAATCATATCCCTGCTTTAACCTTCACACCCTGGCCTCTCAAACCGAGCTCCACACTCCTCCCACACTGGCATCTGCCAGACACAACCCACTGATTCCCAGAACCTAACTTGAAGTTGGTTCCATCACCGCATCTTGCCTGGGAACTTGCTCTGTGTCAGCTCTGCTAGACCTCTCACCTCTGAATCACTAAATTAGTCCAATTCTTGCATTGGAGATGTGAGCATATATTGACTCTCCAATGCAGTGCCAAGGGAGTGCTGCAGTGGTGAAGGTGCTATTTTTTTGGACAAGATATGACAATTAAGCTCTGTCTGACCTCTCCAGTAGACATATAAGATCCCTCAGCCACTAATTCAATGGCAAAAAGAGAGTTATCCATTGTGTCTCAGCCAGCATTTATCCCTCATCAGCATCACAAAAACAGAATTTCTGCTCCTTCTCACTTTGCTGCTTTCGAGAGCTTGCTATCCATGAATTGGGTGCATTGCTTCCTACATTACAGCTGTGAGTACTCAGTAGAAAGTACCTCACTAGCTGGGGACCACTTTGGAATTGAATGGTCATGAAAGGCACTCTGTAATTGTGAAGTATTTTTCAAACAGTTACAAAATGAGCTTGCCTTTTACCCAAATTAGCCAATGATTCAAGGGATGTTCATAACATTCAGCTTTTGCAACTCAGTAATCGCCGTGACACCAGCCAATGTTTAGCAATGTCACACAATACAAGATTAGAATTACAATTTAAAATGTAGATGAGAGTACTGTATAATAGACCCAGTGAAGCTAAAAAGCAAGCTACAGAAATGATACAATAAAGGATATTCAACTCCCATCAACGTGAGAGGCAAATAGTCGAGAATTGTCACATGTAAGGAATAGGCCAATAAGCATCAGGTCAGTTTGGGACAACCATAAAGAAGGGTGATCACTACCACCTACAGGGCAACGAAGGGTGGGCAATAATTGATGGCGCAGCCAGTGGCACCACATCCCACCAGTGAATCAAAATCAAAACGTGGCCTTGTTGGTAACACACATAATTTGAGAATAAATCAAAAAAAAAGTTTTAATAAGTGTAGATCAAAGCAAAATTGATTTATCAATCTTACTGAGGGTGAGATTGTGAAGTCAACCATTTTCTTAAATAAATAGTTTAAGGACAACTGTGAGCTCATTGAAAGGTTACCTTCTGAATTCCTGAGACATTACGTTATGTACCTCCAGTTTTCTCTCCTCCTCTCTGGAAGGTACTAAGACTTGTTTGGGTCTAGTTTCACATATCCAAATCCTCTAGCACCTTTCCAAACTGTTCCAAACTGTTCATTCTTTTAGACAGCAAACATTGGAAAGATATTTGACCAGTGATTGAATCCCCCTTGAGCCTGATTTTTAAATAGAAGGATTATTTCACAAGATTTCAGTTTTAATGGCGAGGTCAGCATTTGTTGCCCATTCCTAATTGTCCTTGAACTGAGTGGCTTGCAAGGTCATTTCAGAGGGCAGTCAAGAATCACTGCTGTGTGACTGGAGTCACGTGTAGACCAGACCAAGTAAGCATGGCAGATTTCAATCCCTAAAGAACATTAGTGAAACAGATGGGTATTTAAGACCACCACTTTGGTTTGGTTCACCACTACTCATGTGAGATTTAATTACAGGTTTTTATTGACTGAATTCAAATGCCACCATACCAATGGATCATTAGCCTGCACCTTTGGATTACTAGTCATTATCACTGCCTCACCACTTCTCATTATGATTTGAAGATGTCAGTGTTGGACTGGGGTGTACAAAGTTAAAAAACACCAGTCTCACTTCTCATTAAATCTATTACTACCCTCAATCCCAACAGTTTTTAAAAAAATGGAAGATCAAGGTAAGATTTATTTGTAATTCTTACTGATGGTGGGATTGTGAAGTCATCATTTTGTTAATTAAAATGTTTAAGGTCATTAAGAGGTTGTCTTCTGAGCTTCTGAGATATTGAAAAGGTGAGTAGTCATTATTCCCGGGTGGGATTTCTATCCTTAAGGTGAGTAGTTGGAGTTGGGAAAATTCCCAGCTTCACGCTAAATTAGTGCTGAGATCTTGACTGGGAGCTGAAGTCAGGCTGACCCTGGGAAATGTTTGGACCCAGCCACAGGGACTGCCCGTTGCCAAGGTGGGCTGTAAAACAACCCTCTCTCAAAATCCCCATGACCTATCCCGGCCACAGCATGTCCCTTCCCAAACATCCCACGGCCCATCACAATTCCCTATGTCAAGATATGGCACCTCCATGCCATTTCACTCATTACATACCACTGTATATAGAAGCAATAACCCTGTCATAGAATTGCCAATATGAGAGAAAACTTATACAAAAGAATCATTCATAACTGTTCACAATGTTAAAATCACTATGTTTTCTTTTGAAAAATCAGACTAATAAAAGTTTCAATCACCCAGACCCTCGAAGGTTTCAGCCACTGAAGACCAGCATGTAAAGCACCTAAGCATGTGTCATCAAACACTGGGAAATGGACAGGGATCAGAAAAGCATTAGTGCATCTTAGGACCTGTTGACTTTGAATAACTTGACTGGATGAATTTTCGCAGTGACATGTCAGTAATTTCGTTACCCCGAGCAGAGAGAAAGAAAAATCTCCAAAAATGCGCTGAAAATGCTGCTGTTGTAAATGAATTTGAAGTTTACACAGAGGACAATGACACAAGTATTTTTTTCAGATTGTGTAAAGATACAATGGTTCCTTTCCTGATACCATCCGCTGTTTCAATTAAAGGGAAGCTTTCCATCTTAATTTTAATCTTTCCCGTCAAGTTACTGCAAATGAACATGAATAATTAATGAATTAACATATGAATAATTCATTTAGCCAACACTGGAATTACAAGAATGCTATTTCATCTTTATTAAGAAAATGTAGCATAATAAATGTTGGCTGGATCAAAGACTCATTATCTTTCGCTCCATACAAGTCTGTACCCATGGGTAATTTTGTTCTATTCTTTCTTTTACATATAATTTGCACAATAAATTCATATCTTTGCCTTTTAGTGGTAATTTGAAATTGTGAAAGTGATATCGTTTTCTGAAGAAGATAAAATACAAATAAAATTTACAAAAAATAAAGTCATGGTGACAAGGCTCATTACCTCCTTGTCAGCCTGCCACACATTATTACTTTAAAACTGATAGAATTTCTTATTAAGTGCCTCAGGACAAGAAATGCCTAGTTCAAAAATCCCACCCAAAGGATGTTAAATACAACATTTCTTGAGTACCTGTCATTAAATAAAACTCAGGTACAAGGGATAATGTTAAGCGTTTGCAGAGCATTGTACATGGGCTCATATCTGAAGTAAATTAATCTGTCATTACTGTTAAACATTGACATACTGTTGGTTTAGCTTGGTGACACCCCTGTCACATCAGACATCTCAAGAGCAGTCCTTTCTTTTTGCCCTGTTGCTTTCCCCTGCAAATTACTTCTCAAAACACGGAGCTCTTTTGTCACAAGCTCCCTGTTGCTTGTCAACGCTCGAGATTTCACCAGCAGAATTCTAATTTAAATGTGAAAACTCAAACTTCTAGAATAAGGGGTTAACGTTCCCAGCCGCACACCATGATGCAACTTGATTTATGACTCTGAGTTATGGTTGCACCAGTTAATGGGGAAAGGTTCAGAAATGCTCCCTCCAAAGTAAATCATCTTAATAGCCTTCCCTATCTCACAGCCTCATTGTTGACAGATGTGAATTTTTTTTTACAGATGTACAATTATCAAGAAACTGCTGAATCTGGAGGATGACATAGCAGATAACTTTTTGTGACCTTAGATTATGTTGTAATCCTGTTCACACTCCTTCTAAATATTAAAACAAATTTAAATTAAGATAAATAAATAAGTGACAGTACATTATATCATGGAAATAAGTCATGTTAACATATTTTGCCTTGTGGATAATTGCCTAATTTAGCGTCCAACTTGGCTGATGCTTTATCCTGATTCAACTTCCTAAACACTGAAATTAATTTATAATTCAGGTCCTCTGAATTTAAGTCTGGAAAAGAATCTGAGCACTCTATTCATTGATATTCAGAAGAATGATGGGTGGTCTTATAGAATCAGATGAAATTATGAAGGGGATAAAAAAGATAGAAGCAGGGAGATTGTTTCCACTGGTGGATAAAACTAGAAATAGCAGGCATAGCCTCAAAATAAGTCAGAGCAAATTTAGGACTGAGTTTGAGGATTGTGAATCTGTGGAATTCCCTGCCCCGTCAAGCAGTTGAGGCTACCTCCAAATGTTTTTAAGGCAAAAACAGATAGATTTTTGAACAATAAAGGAGTTGAGGTTTAGGGTGAGCAGGCAGATAAGTGGAGCTGAGTCCATGAAAAGATCAGCCATGATCTTATTGAATAGCAGATCAGGCTTGAAGGGCCAGACGGCCTACTCCTGCTCCTCGTTCTTATGTTCTAATTTACACTCAAAAGCTTTTCAACTCACTTCTGCTTCTGAACCAAAACCATGGATTTGTAATCCCGGTAGGAAAGTTGGGACCCAAACATTCTCTACATCTACTGGAGTCATCGCGATTGAAGAATTTAAGTCGCACAAGGCCTTTCCCTTTCTGAGGTGGGGGAACCTCTGATCAAAGTGACATTCATTGACTCCAAAAAGCATGTTAACAGAAAGGCATCCCAGCCCCCTCCCCGCAACCCTGCTCCCCCAGAGCAGGCTGATTGACAAATGGATATCAGGTTAAAGGATACAAACTTCACCTTTAACCAAATGCCCACAGCCAGCTGAACTGCATTAATAGCTCTCTACAGCTGTCACAATGGGATCAAAGAACACCTTTAAAAGACTCACAAAGCCATCCCATCAGCCTATGCGAGTGCTAATGCTTAATGGATTGGAATCCTGTCCCATTGAAAAGATGCCTCATGTTTGGGACTGAGAATTAAAAGTGTCAAATAACTGATGACATGTATCTCTGTGAAGTAGAATAGCTTTAAATCAAGCACCACTTTGTTATCGATGCGAACAGTCATTCATTGACACTGAACAGTTGGGGACAGCCTGAGAACTCAATATCATTTAATTCTAAAGAAGTATATAAGAAATGCTCACCAACTTTTAGATGGTGCCAGCTCTTTCATTTTGCAAATGATGATTTATAATGTTTACATCTGACTATGATGTTCTTGGTGGATTTGGAGAGGAGTTGGAGGGGGGTGAATCTGAGAAGGTAGATTGATTACCTCCAGTCTGTCATTGCAGGACAAACCTGCATGTGATTAGAATGATAATAAGCAAGAGGCAAGGAATAGTCAATAATACCAGATTAATGGAAAAATGCCTGTTCTCAACTTTCTCAATTTGTCTAAAAATCGTATTCTCTGCTTTCATACCCTGTGACAACCGAGTATGAGGTTATAAGTATATATGGAGCCTGTTTCATTGTGTCATGGTTATAACACATGAATAATATTTTGTCTCTGATAATTATAGCCACTCTGATGCCCATTGTTAAAATAGAACCACTCAGCCTTTGTTGGAATAAAGTAGTCAATTTATGGGCTCTGAGCCAATAGTTCACACAGCCTCCAGCCACAGAAAGTGCTCTTTCTATTTATACGTTGCTGGGTATCACTTACCTCACTGTTCTGAATGTGCCTACAGCTTGTTTATCCCAGCAGGAGGCAGGAACATCAGAGAAATAAAAATAAATGCGGTAAATTTGTGTTTCTACGTGGTTCAACTTGACAGAAAAGAATCAAATGCTTTTTAAACTGAGTGTGATGGAAGACTAACCAGTTAATGCTCAATTCAGATCTCCTATTTGCATGTGTTAAGCTTGCGGCCTTGAAGAGAAAAATGGGGAAATTCACAGCAAATTTCTGCTGTGTAGGTGGTCATTGCAGTCAGAGTATCTGAACAAAGGGAGTTACATAAGAGAAATGTAAGGAGCATTTCACAAAACATTTAACTGGATCTTCAAAAGGATCTTCCTTATCGAGAATGTAATTGGGAAAGGTTGATAGCAGTGTCTGCTTTGAGCCAGAAAAGTGAATAGAAGTCATAGAGTCATAGAGATGTACAGCAGGGAAACAGGCCCTTTGGTCCAACTTGCCCATGCCGACCAGATATCCCAACCCAATCTACTCCCACCTGCCAGCACCCAGTCCATATCTCTCTAAACCCTTCCTTTTCATATACCAACCAGATGCCTTTTAAATGTTGAAAATTGCACCAACCTCCACCACTTCCTCTGGCAGTTCATTCCATACAAAAGTTGCTCCTTAGGTTTCTTTTATACCTTTCCCCTACCCCACTGTGGGGTGGCATGGTGGCTCAGTGGTTAGCACTGCTGCCTCACGGCTCCAAGGACCTGCGTTCAATTCCCACCTCGGGCGACTGTCTGTGTGGAGTTTGCACATTCTCCCTGTGTCTGCGTGGGTTTCCTCCGGGTGCTCCGGTTACCTCCCACAATCCAAAGATGTGCAGGTCAGATGAACTGGCGATGCTAAATTGCCCACAGTATTAGGTGCATTAGTCAGGGGTAAACGTAGGGAACTAGGTCTGGGTGAGTTGCACTTCGGAGGTCAGTGTGGACTTGTTGGGCCGAAGGGTCTGTTTCCATACTGTGGGAAATCTAATCTAATCAAATCAAACCATCCTCTGGAGTTAAGCACATTCTCCAAACCAACCATTTTCAACTCAGTGAAGAAAGATTAATGCATTGCTAGCTGTGGGTTTCACCAGACACAGAAGGTTCTGCAATCAGACTTAAAGAATGTTGGAGAAACTCAGCAGATCTGGAGAGAGAAACAGAGTTAATGCTTCAGGTCTGGTTGGACTCTTGTTCAGAACTGTTCCTCTCTGTTCCTTTGCTGTTGTCAGGTCAAAATCCTGAAACTCCCCTCCGAACAATACTGAGGAATATCCACACTTTGGACTGTGGAGGTTCAAGAAGCTAGCTCACCATCACCTCAAGGACAATTAGGGATGGGCAATACATGCAAATAAATAATTTTTACTGTGGACAGATAAAATAAAGCTCTTCAGAAGCATTGTAAAGGACATGAAACATTGAAATTCTCGAAATGCTGCCAGACACCTCAGGCGACTGACTGTGTGGAGTTTGCACATTCTCCCTGTGTCTGCGTGGGTTTCCTCCGGGTGCTCCGGTTTCCCCCCCACAGTCCAAAGGTGTGCAGGTTAGGTGAATTGGCCATGTTAAATTTCCTGTAGTGTTAGGTGAAGGAGTAAATGTAAAGGAATGGGTCTGGGTGGGTTGCGCTTCGGTGGGTCGGTGTAGACTTGTTGGGCCGAAGGGCCTGTATCCACACTGTAGGTAATCTAACCTAATCTAATCTAAACTGTTCAGTTTCTTCTGCATTCTCTGTGCTTGGTTCAGATTTCCAGCATTCCGTGCTATTTTGCTTTTATTTGGGGTTCTGCTATCTCTTAGTTATCAACATTATTCCCGTTTTCCACTTTTTGGAACTTCTGTTCACTTTGGTTCTGTGTGAGTGGGATTCAATCTCAAGCAGCTACCTGGGAGTCAGCAGTAAGGAACCTGGCAGCAAATTGCATGGAAATATTCTATAGAACAAGACATACACTCTCAGAAACCCAATAAAGGCACAGGCCCTAACACCCTGGCTGAATTAATTCGAAAAAGACAAAAACAAAACTGCAGATGCTGGAAGCCAAGGCAGACAGGCAGGAGGCTGGAAGAACACAGCAAGCCAGGCAGCATCAGGAGGGACAGGCAGGAGGCTGGGGGAACACAGCAAGGCAGGCAGCATCAGGAGGTGGAGAAGTCGACATTTCTGGTGTAACCTTTCTTCAGGACCTTGGGTGACACCCAAACATCAACTTCTCCACCTTCTCATGCTGCTTGAATTGATTCTAAAGCCTGCCAATGTTTTCCTGTCATATGGACTTTAAGTTGATGGCAAGTCATCCTTGAAAAGTGATCTGACACTCCTGAGTCCTTTGTACTGTCTTCTCAGACAGCAGCAAATTCAACATGCCTCTGTATATTTAAGCCTGGTTTGGTCAGTACCGTGCTCAGTCTGAGTCCCAGGTCCGACTCGAGGACTTGCAAACAAAATTACAGTTTGGGACTCCCATACAGTATTGGGGGAGGGTCAGGAGCACCAATGTTGGCTGAGATGTTAAACCAAGGCCTCAGGTAAACATAGAAAATCCGCATCTCACTATTCTGAAGAAGAGCTGGAAGATTATCCTGGCGTCCTGACCAATATTTATTGCTCCATCAACATTCCAACAGTAGTTCACCTGCATTAACATATTGCTTTTGCTGCACATAAAATTAGCTGCTGTGTTTCCTACTTAGCGCAGTGACTACGCCTCATAAAATACTTTATTGTCTATGAGATGCTTTGAGATGTCTGATGGTTGGGAATGTTCTATGTTAATGCAAGTCTTTCCTTCTTGATGGTGGGATAATGTCCCAAGGCATTTCACAAGAGTTTCAACAAATATAACTTCACATTGAATGATTATTTGTTTTTTAAAAAAGAAGCATCTTAAAAGAGGAAAGAATAGCAAAGGATTCCAGGGAGTAGTAAGATCGGCGCAGCTCCAGGCATCGGCAGCTAAGGATTGAAATCAGACAGGCTCAAGTGGACAAATATAGGAGCGTACCAAGATCTCAGAGGACATCACTGTGTTAATTAACTGTAACAGTCTTCAGATCTGACAGGGATCATAGAATGAGCAATGGTCATTTTGCTGAACCAGAACAAAGATGCATGACATTAGGCATTAACCTGGTAGCATGTAATACAGGCTGTGAGACAATTTCGATGACCTGATTGCAGTGACCAAGAACAAGGTGTCACATGGTATCTCCAGAACACAGCTAGAGGCCACCGATTTCTCATGTGCTTTACTTTGTGTTAAAAATTTCTCAGCAGACATTTCCTTCAACAGAGTTGAAAAGTGTGGTGCTGGAAAAGGTCAGGAAGAATCTGAGGAGCAGGAGAATTGACGCTTCGGATATAAGCCCTTCATCAGGAATGGCAGAAGCCTTCCTGCTTCTTGGACTCTGACTCTCCAGCATCTGCAGTCTTCAGTTTCTCCTAGTCGCTGTTACCATCAACAGAACTTTCCCAACCCATATCCTCTCTCATCCAGGAAGACAAGGACAGTAGATACATGGGAACACCATCAACTGCAAGTTTCCCTCCAAGTCTCCCCCCATTCTCACGTGGAAATACGTAACTGTTCCTTCAGTGGTTGTTAGGTCAAAGTCCTGGAGTTCCCCTCCTAACAGTATTGAGTAATACCCATGTCTATGGACTGCAGAGGTCACCTGCATCTTCTCAATGGCAATTAGCAATGGATAATAAATGTGGGCTTAGAAACAACACTTATATCCAGTGAACAGATAAAAGAATGATTGCAAACAGAATTACCACCACTGTAACCTCCTTGACATAAGCATACTTGGTGGCTTCTTCTCAGCTTTTCCAGCAATAGTATCCCTCCAACAGCAGAATTCAACCTAAGCCTCTCAGAAAATCACTGCTCACCTTTCCACTTCTCCTCCAGATGCATTACCTCTTACCACAGACCTTCAACATTTCAGAAAGCAAGATAGACAAGAGTCAGTCGACAGTCCCCAGCATCTAAAAGATCGAGAATGAGGAGGGCCGTGTGGTTCTGAAATAGCCTGAGAGAGAGATATATAGAGAGCAAGGACAGCAGCTTCATAAAGAGCAGAGCAGAGCTGTGTGAGAAGGGCAGCAGTGATGGCGGGAGATGGGAATCTGACAGTCACCGTCCCCATCAACCTGCCAGAGTCAAAGGGCAATCTCACAGAAAACCGGCGGGTGGTTGGTAGGTTTCTCTTCTGTGTCACTTATTTAACCAAGTGGTTAAATCAGGAGACATTATTAAAGCAGAAAAGTACAATTCACTTTTAAAATGTTTAACATTCAAATTAATTAATTCAATGGAATGGAAATGGAAAGACAGGTGACGTGCTGTTGCTGAAAACAACCAATGCTGGGGATCACAGTGGGTCAGGCCGTATCCATGGAGACTGAGCAAGCGAACGTCGCCAGTCTAGACGATGCTTCATCAGAGCTGGTGAAGTGTGGAGGGGACAGCATTTATGTTATCACTTGGGCAGGGTGCCAATGAAGAAAAGATGTTGTAAGTTCAAATTAAGTGATTGGAATGTGAGAATGGCAGAACAACGGTGTGTCTCCAACCAGACTTGAAAGGACAGTAAGTTGGGTGGGAGGATGGGAGGGCGTGATAACAAGCTAAATGAAAGGGAAGAACTGTTCACAATTTAAAGGCTTTGAGCTCAATGTTAAGTCCAGAAGGCTATCAAGTGCCTAGTCTGAAGATGAGATGTTGCACTTCCTGTTTGTGTTTCACTGGAACACTGCAGCATGTTGAGGACTAGGTACGTGGGCAGGATGCTGTGTTAAAATGACCAGCCACATGAAGGTCAGGGTAATGCTTGCACACAGACCAGAGCTGTCCTGCAAAGTGGTCACTCAGCCTGCATTTGGTATCTCCAATGTAGAAACTTGGAAAGATTGTTTCGTCCTTTGGATGGTGAGTGGAGGCGAACAGCAGCCTGTATTGAATTTCTTTGTGTTCATTTTGCTGGTTTACAAACAATCTCATGGTTAGACCTCTGTGAATTGCTTGCCTGTATGTTAGATTAGATTACTTTTTTTTAGATTAGATTAGATTACTTACAGTGTGGAAACAGGCCCTTCGGCCCAACAAGTCCACACCGCCCTGCCGAAGCGCAACCTACCCATACCCCTACGTCTACCCCTTACCTACACTACGGACAATTTAGCATGGCCAATTCACCTGACTTGCACATTTTTGGACTGTGGGAGGAAACCAGAGCACCCGGGGGAAACCCACACAGACACGGGGAGAACGTGCAAACTCCACACAGACAGTCGCCAGAGGCGGGAATTGAACCTGGGTCTCTGGCGCTGTGAGGCAGCAGTGCTAACCACTGTGCCACCGTGCCGCCCACCAGTTCCCCTACTGGATGATGACAAGATATGGATGATAACTGTGTACTGGGGATAGAATAGTGGGGACACAGAGAGAGTGAGCAGGTGTGATGTTCCTACGGACAAGTAAAGGTTGTGGCCTGGTGACTAAACTACAGCTGGAGGGAGAGAGTGTGTGTGTGTGTGAGAGAGAGAGAGAGACAGAGAGAGAGTGACAGAGAGGAAACATGACTGTGCATGTGAGGAGGAAGAGTTTGCCATGTCAGCTCTGCGCCAAGAGCAGTCTGATTTTGTGGCTGCTGTTCCATTCCATTACCAATCAGGGGCACTGTCCAATTTTCAATGTTTGTCAGGGTGCACTGTAGCCTCCCAAAATGGCATGGATGTAAGGCATGCAGTGGATATCCGCTGAGCGGTGAGTTGTTCTGGGGATGGTGTGTGGTGAGATGGAGCTCAAATTTGATGTGAGAATTGCCTTAGGGTTAGGGCAGGTAGTTAATAAGACACGTTTGTGAGAAATGTTGTTGAACCTCGTGGCAAATATCCCTCCAACATTATTCAATGCAACTCTCTTTGAGCCAAAAACCACATGATTCATCCCATACCCCCCAAAAAATGAAAATGCAGGGATATGGCAGTTAATGGAATTGGAAATGCAGCTCTTTAACTGAATGAGTTATATCCCTGCTGTGCTTTTTTCTCATTTACTATCCCAACTGACCAGCTTTTTGATGGGACAGTAGCCCTTCCCTGTCCAGCATAATGCATTTTATCTGAGTTTTCGATGCCTGACAGGTTAACAGTGGTGAAATGTCTGCACTAGAAATTCCCCAATGCTTCAGAAACTCTGTAACACAATGTCTGTTGCAATAATATTCCTGCAATGCAAGTCCCCACTGCATAAATGACGTGATGGGAGGCACAGTGATATAATTATGAGCAATTCTTTTCACCAATCTTATGAAGTGCTTGAAAGACAGTCTCCAATCTGTGCTTTAAACCCAGTGCTGTTTGTTACAGCAATAGAGTTGATATTCTAATTTGAAGCTTACAAAGTTGCAGAGCTGACCTTTAACGTAACGAAGGCAGATAAACCTTTCCATTAATACAAATCCACTCTGTCAGTCCTGCCTAAGCTTCATATAAAACATTTATGCTTTAAAGGTGCATTCCAAGAACCTTGGATAATTAGATCTTATTTTTAACATGCTCCTGGGGAATTGTCATTAATAAATTCATCTGCGTTTCCTTTAAAAAGGTGACACGCTATCCAATTTATGGAAAATTCCAGATTGCAAATGTCAGGCTAGGTGGCAGCTCTTAAGCAGCTGGCTTTTTTTTTCAGGTCATTTATTCAGTTCTCTGCTTCAGTTAGAAATTTGTTTTAAATATAAATGATTCCGTCAGCAACCACTCAGAAGAAGCCGTGGTGTTGATTCAAAGGGGATTAAAAAATTGAGCAATCTGTGAAAACATCAGCCGCAAGATGACAGTGTGACCCAGGTGTGCCCCCCAGCAACAATGACGGCAGTCACAAATCTACAATGTGCTTTCTCTCCCTGCTCCCCCACCTCCAGAGCTAGTTCTATCATTCATGCCACACATCTCACGTCTAATCAGCTTGAGCAGTAGCTGAAGGGACACGTAAAAGTCCAGAAGGAAAACAATTGCTGCAAGCACAAATGTAATAGCCACCAGTGCGTGGCATAACAGCGTCATTTCATGTCAACTTAGCTCAGTTAGTGACAATCTCAACTCTGAGTCAGAAGGTTGTGAGTTCAAATTCTGAATCTGAAGTTTGATTTGAGAATCAAAGTAGACATTCCAGTAAGTGCTGAGGGAATGATATATTGTTCACACATGACAAACATTGGCATTTTGTGCTAACAGTTGGCACTTTGGGGAGCATGGTTAGTGTGTTAATATTTGCCGACAAAATCAGCAGAGGGTCACCCACCACTGCCAGTCAACCTGTTGTTTGTTAACTATCCTGTGAAACGTTTCAGGATAAAGACAAAGAGTTCTAGAGAGAGACAGCTGGCAGCATGCGTGGAGAGAAAACAGAATTAATCTCTCGAGGCCAGTGGTTCAAAGTAGGGTCCTGCTGAGTTTCTCCAGCACTCTCTGATTTTGTTTCAGATTTCCAGCATCTGCAATTCTTTGTGTGTTCTTTAAGCATTTTGGGATGCTTGATTTGTTACATGAATGCAAGTTGTTGTCATCAGGTGAGGGGGTAATTACAGTACAGGATGGGCCAAATGGCCTACCTTTGCTCCTATTTTCCTACATGTCAATGTTTCTAAATTGTTATATAGTAAGGGAATCCTTGTGGTACAGGATGAGGCTATTCACCGCATTGTTGTAGATGTGAAGAAGTAGGAATGATTAATAGATTGAACTGGATGAGTAGAGAAAAAAAAATCCAACGTTGCAGAATTTTACTATTCACTCATGGGCTGTGGGCATCGCTGGCTGGCCAACATTTATTGCCAATCCCCATTTGCCCTTGAGAACGTGGTGGTGGGCTGCCTTCTTGATCTGCTGCAGTCTATGTGCTGCCATTAGGGAGGGACCCAGTGACAGTGAAGGATCGGCACCATATTTCCAAGTCAGGAGTGGCTTGAAGGGAGCTTCCACATGGTAGCATTTCCATGAGTATGCTGCTCCTGTCCTTCTGGATGGAATGGTCATGGGTTTGGAACATGCTGCCTAAGGATCTTCTGCAGTGTATCTTGTAGATAGTGCACACTGCTGCTACTGAGTGTCAGTGGTGGAGGGAATGGATGCTTGTGGATATCGTGTCAATCAAGCAAGGTGGTGTCAAGCTTTTTGACTGTTATTGGAGCTGCACCATCAAGCAAGTAGAGAGTATTCCATCAGACTTCTGATTTGTGCTTGTAGACGATGGACAGATTTGCAGGAAAAGACTACCTGTGTAACAAGATGGGGTCGGTGAGTGGAGAATGTTTCTGTGCTATTGTCTGACTTACAGCTGGTCAGTGGGACTCAAATGCCTTTGCCAGCTGGTTGGGAGTGAGAACAATGGAGCAAATGGATCATTGGGCACTGATGCACTGAACACAGTGCTGATTGGTCACTTATTGGTAGCTACAAACAAGACAGAGTAGTAGACTCAGTTCAAAGCTTCTTCAGCTTCTTTCTGGAGTAAGTTTATAAAGATAGTGCCATGCAGATGTTATTAACCCAAACGCAAAAGTCAAAGAAAATTTCAACTTCCAATAATCGGGACATCAGCCATTTTGAAAACCTTTGTGTTTAATCCAGCATCCTGACTTGTAAGATGCTGAATACAAGCAAAATTCCCTCAGTGGCTCAGTGAGTAGACACATACTGCTTGTGGAAACACAATGTTCCAGATAAGGCAAGTTTCAGAAAGCTGTACTACAAACAGTGAATCCCTGAAACACTCAGTGAGTCAGAATGAATCTATGGACAGAGGAAGATCTTTATGTTTTCAAAAAGGTGAGAACCTAATATGTTAACTTTACCTTGCTTCACTCCATGGATGCTAGAATCTTCTGTTTATATTCCAGAATGTCCCCAGTTTAAATTGTGGACCATATTTTTTGACAGATCTCAAATGGGACAGCTGTCAAGTCACGGAGTAGGCCTAAGCAGGTGAGGTCCTACTGACATAATGCTTCCTTTCCCTACCTCAGGGCTCAAAGAACTGGGTTCAAGTCTCATTGTGTTGTGGAGGTGTACCGTCCTATATCTGAGCACCTTGATTTAAAACCAATTTCAAGTCCTACCTCAAGAGTTGATGACCGTGGAAGCATATCATAGCAAGTTGGTTTAGATTAGATTAGATTACACTACAGTGTGGAAACAGGCCCTTCGGCCCAACAAGTCTACACCGACCCGCCGAAGCGCAACCCACCCATTCCCCTACATTTACCCCTTACCTAACACTATGGGCAATTTAGCATGGCCAATTCACCTTACCTGCACATCTTTGGAGTGTGGGAGGAAACCGGAGCACCCGGAGGAAACCCACACAGACACGGGGAGAACGTGCAAACTCCACGCAGTCAGTCGCCTGAGGCGGGAATTGAACCCGGGCCTCTGGCGCTGTGAGGCAGCAGTGCTAACCACTGTGACACCGTGCCATGCTGTGGTTAAAAATAATTTGCTTAGATCTCAGTAGCTGTGGTCTTAAGAGAGAAAACTCAGCTGTGACATCTGTTTCTGATCACTGTCCAGTGATTTCCAATGAAAAGCACATGCGTGTAGCTCTCCCGGAAAGCAACAGGATTGGGCTCAGTTTTGGTGTCACGTTTACACTGACAAAGAGTGATTAACTGTGTGAACTATACAGAGATATAGACAACTAAAGTGTTTTACCTTGCATTCATCTGGATAGCTTGTTGGTGGAACATACTACCACACAGCCAATCATCCCTCAGTCTAACATTTACATAATAATTGCATTTATACACGTTTGTCATGCTCACCAGATACTGCAAAGTACTTGGAGAAAGTGAGGACTGCAGATACATGGAGATCAGAGTCAAGAGAGTGGTGCTGGAAAAGCACAGCAGGTCAACTATCCCCTCGGCTCACAAGCCTCATTCCTGATGAAGGGCTTTTGCCCGAAACATTGACTCTCCTGCTCCTCAGATGCTGCCTGACCTGCTGTGCTTTTCTAGCACCACATTCTCGACAGCAAAGTACTTTACAGACTACTTCAAGGGTAGTCCCCAGTCTAATGCAAACAATATGGCAGCCAATTTGCATACAACAATCCTTCATAAACAGCAATATGCCATTGACCAGTTAATCTGTCTTTGTGATGTTGATTGAGGGAATATTATCCTGGACACCAGAGCAAAGTCCCCCCCAACTCTTCTTCCAAATACTGCCAATGAATCAGTACTAGTCTCAAGTGGTGCACACGCCACCACACACCATTTTTGTGCCTAGTGTGACTTGAACTCGGGACCTTAAGTCAGTGTAAAACAAAGAACCGCAGATATTAGAAATCTGAAACAAAATCAGAAATAGCTGGAGAAACTCAGCAGGTCTGGCAGCATCTGTGGAGAGAAAACAGAGTTAAAATTTCATGTCCAATATTCTGATGAAGGGCTATTAACTTTGAACATTACCTCCTTATGTTAAAGGTAAGACTGAGTCACATCTGAGAGCTTTTCCCCTTTTTTTTATTTCTACTATTTACTTATGAATATATTTCCTAACTCAATAACTGGCCCAGTTTCAGTAAGTGGTCCTTTATATCTGCTCAAGTGAAAACTCGATGACTGCATATAATTAAAAACAATTGGTACAAAATTAACAGAACCCAACAATGAAGAGAAAAGGCATAACCTTAGAACTGCAACAAGAATGCAGTAAGAAGGCCTCCCCAGCTCAAGCCAGAAAGCTTATATCTTTGTTCAAAACGTCTGCAATTCCCCAATTACAGCAACAGTCAAGATTACAGAGAAAACAAAAAGGGAAAAATGATGTAAGGTACTCAGTTTTATATATGTCACTGAAGGATTACAACACATGTAATGTACTCTTTGATCAGATGATTCCATTAAAACCCAGGTAATCCTGGATCAGAGAAGAAACAACAGTAATCAACAGAAACACTGTGTAATGCTGGTGCCTAACCCATCATGTTACCTAAAAGCAATGGATTTTCTTCTAGTAATCTCATTATTTTGCTTGGTTGCAATTAATAACATTTCAGATGTTAGTCATCGTAAAACCTTGATATATTGTATTTAAAAAATCCTTTGACTTGACTAAAACTACAAAGAAATTTGTGACCTCCAGTTTGGCATGGTTCGACAGCTAAAAGCACAATGTAGTTTAATACAGAAATACAATGTTACATCTTTACCTCACCAGTAGCAATTAGATAATTTAACAGTATATTTTTGGTGTCATTGGATTAATGAGGAAATATTGGCAGGACATAATGAGGAGAAACCCCTTTTCTTCCTTCAATCTTTGGTTTCTTTAATGTCTATCACTGAATCATCAGCTCCAGATTTGGTTTTAACGATAAGATAGAAGACCATTGTGCATAAGAAATTAAGATAAAATAAAATAAACCAAACTATTTACATACAACACAGTTGGAAAAATGTCAAAACACACAGTTAGATACAATCCCAACTATCGCAACACCATCTCTTTATGGACTCAAATACCAGAGTTTGTTATCCTTTCATATCTATAGGTTCAATTTAGTCCATTCTTCCAATTGTTACTGTTGAGCATTTGATAGCCGTTTTCTTGATTAGTTATGTGATTGAACCTAATCTTTCTTAGCTTCAAATGATCCTTTCAGGGTTGTAACCAAACACTTCTGTTCTGGAACTTTCAACCTAAAAACCCTTACCCTAACTAAAAGCCCCTGGGGGCAGCATGGTGGCACAATGGTTAGCACTGCTTCCTCACAGTGCCAGGGACCCATGTTCGCTTCTACCCTCAGGTGATTGTCTGTAGAGTTTGCACATTCTCCACATGTCTGTGTGGGTTTCGGTGCTCCAGTTTCTTTCCACAGTCCAAAGGATGTACAGGTTAGGTGTATTGACCGTGTTAAAAATTGCTCTGTTGTGTGCAAGCATATGTAGGCTTAGGTTAGCCATAGTAAAAACCCATGTGCGGTTACAGGGGTGGGTTTGTGGGTTTGGGAAGGATGCTCTTTGGAGGGTCAATGCAGAGTCAATACACCAAATGGCCTTTTTTTGCCCTGCATTGATTCTTTGATTCATTGAGGTAACCCATTGTCTAACAGTTCTGAATGAACTCCTTCCCTAAGATCAAATCATTTCTTACATCAAATTTTAACCAGGAGAAGTAGAACCGAGAGCTTTCCAAGCTATGAGTTTTCCCTTTAGCTAAAAAAAAATCATCTGATAATCCTTCTAAATGAAAAGCAAGCTAATCCCTTTCCATGTTTACTCTGTCCAATTATAAAACTCTCACAATGCAAACAATTTCCCATTATCACTCCTGGGCTCTTTCTCTCACTCATGCTGGTTTAAAAAAACATGGCTCCAAAAATACTGCCAAACTAATCATTAAGACTCTTCAAACCCACAGAACAGAATCCACACGTCACCTGCTCAAAATAGGAACTCTAAAATAAATTGTATTTATGTAATTATGAACCGCACACCTTGCTTCACAATGTTAACGGTTGCAAATCACAACCTTGACCTTGTCTTTGCTTCAATAGAAGCCATGTTTCCATTTTGATCACAAAAGCCAGGTGGCAAGTTCCAATCATCTTTTATTTCTGTTTGACTAATTCATTTCGATCTCTCTCCTCTGAAGGGAAACTTGGCATGAATCTGAGCACATAGCTTAAAATTGTCCAGGTTTTGCAATTCAAGCTGATGATCTTGGATTTGTACCAAAATGTTAACACTGTCTTCCCTCTCCACTGATGCTGCCAGACCTGTTGCGCTTCTCTAACATTTTCTGGGCTTATTTCAGATTCCTAGCATTAAATTTTTTGCCTTTGTTAGATTTGTATTTCCATTTTGTATATGCTGCAATGATTATGTGAAATACATAAGCTATATCACTGCATAGTAAGGTGAAGAAACAAGATTTGAATACTTACTTTACTGGGGTCACTAGCTTAACACTTTTAACACCCTGCAGACATGTGCATTCCCAGAAGGAATAAGAGGAAGTATCAGAATCAGGGATGCTTTGGTGGCTCAGCATTTACCTGAATCCTCAGAAGGTATGAACATGGAAGAAAACAGTTTATTCGCAAAGGAAATCACACTTGAAATAGGTTTGATCAGAGGCAAGATTTTACCAATCACTGAACTTCAGGAGGAATGGTTGTAGGTTAAAAGAGAGAACATTTAATGGGACTGTCACATTAGATTGAAACTGTTCACTAAAGAGAAAAATACTCGAGTCAAAGACACAGACAGACGTTTCTGTGGCCAGCAGTGAAAAATCAGAATGGTGTGTTGCCTCCCTGGTGCCAGGATCAAGCATGTCTCAGAGAGGGTGCAGAATGTTCTCAAGGGGAGAGAGGGACCAGCAGGAGGTCATTGCACACATTGGAGCTAACGACATAGGAAGGGAAAAGGATGATATTCTGAATGGAGAATAAAGAAAGGCAGGAATTTAAAAAGGAGGTCCTCGAGAGTAGTAATATCTGGATTATTCCCGGTGCTACAAGATAGTGAGGGTAGGAATAGGAGGATAGAGTAGATGCATGGCTGAGGAGCAGGAGTGCGGGAGAAGGATTCACATTTTTGGATCATTGGAATCTCTTCTGGGGTAGAAGTGACAAGTACAAGAAGGACGGATTGCATTAGAATTAGATGGGGACTAATATATTGGCAGGGAGATTTGCTAGAGCTGCTCGAGAGGATTTAAACTAGTAAGGTGGGTTGAGGGAGGTGGTGGAGGGAGAGGATGTTGGGACCCCAGAAGGTAGTGAGGAAAGAGATGAATCTTAGACTGATACAGCTGAGAAAAGAAGTGAGTCAAACTGTCAGGGCAGGTAAGGACAAAGCAGAGAACAAGGGACGACTGATAAATTAAACTGCATTTATTTCAATACAAGGGGCCGGACAGGGAAGGCAGATGAACTCAGGGCATGGTGAGGAACATGGGACTGGGATATCATAGCAATTACAGAAACATGGCTCAGGGATGAACAGGACTGGCAGATTAATGTTCCAGGATACAAATGCTACAGGAAGGATAGAAAGGGAGGCAAGAAAGGAGGGGGAGTGGCGTTTTTGGATAAGGGATAGCATTACAGCTGTGCTGAGGGAGGATATTCCCAGAAATACATCCAGGGAAGTTATTTAGGTGGAACTGAGAAATAAGAAATGGACGATCACCTTGTTAGGATTGTATTATAGATCACCTAATAATAGTCAGAGGGAAATTGAGAAACAAATTTGTAAGGAGATCTCAGTTATCTGTAAGAGTAATAGGGTGGTCGGGGATTTTAATTTTCCAAACATAGACTAGGACTGCCATAGTGTTAAGGGTTTAGATGGAGAGGAATTTGTTAAGTGTGTACAATAAAGTTTTCTGATTCAGTATGTGGATGTACCTACTAGAGAAGGTGCAAAACCTGACCTACTCTTGGGAAATAAAGCAGGGCAGGTGACTGAGGAGTCAGTGGGGGAGCACTTTGGGGCCAGCGACCATAATTCTATTAGTTTTAAAATAGGGATGGATAAAGATAGTTGAAGTTCTAAATTGAAGGATGACTAATTTTGATGGTATCAGGCAAGAACTTTCAAAAGCTGATTGGGGCAGATGTTTGCAGATAAAGGGACGACTGGAAAATGGGAAGCCTTCAGAGATGAGATAACAAGAGTCTAGAGAAAGTATATTCCTGTTAGGGTGAAAGGAAAGGCTGGTAGGTATTGGAAATGTTGGATGACTAAAGGAATTGAAGGTTTGGTTAAGAAGAAGAAGGAAGCCTATGTCATGTCTAGACAGGATAGATCGAGTAAATCCTTCGAAGAGTATAAAGGCAGTAGGAGTATATTTAAGAGGGAAATCAGGAGTGCAAAAAGACGACATGAGATACCTTTGACAAATAGGGTTAAGGAGAATCCAAAGGGTTTTTACAAATACATTAAGGACAAAAGGGTAACTAGGGAGAGAATAGGGGCCTCAAAGAACAGCAAGGCAGCCTATGTGTGGAGCCGCAGAAGATGGGCAAGATACTAAACAAGTATTTTGCATCAATTTACTGTGGAAAAGAACATGGAAGATATAAAATGTGGGGAAATAGATGGTAACATCTTGAAAAATGTCCATATTACAGAGGAGGAAGTGCTGGATGTCTTGAAATGCATAAAGGTAGATAAATCCCCAGGACCTGATCAGGTGTACCCTGGAACTCTGTGGGAAGCTAGAGAAGTGATTGCTAGGCCTCTTGCTGAGATATTTGTATCATCGATAGTCACAGGTGAGGTGCCGGAAAACTGGAGGTTGGCTATTGTGGTGCTACTATTTAAGAAAAGTGGTAAGGAAAAGACAGGGTACTATAGACCAGTGAACCTAATGTCGGTGGTGGGCAATTTGTTGGAGGGAATCCTGAGGGACAGGATGTACATGTATTTGGAAAGGCAAGGACTGATTAAGGATAGTCAACATGGCTTGTGTGTTGGAAATCATGTCTCGCAAACTTGATTGAGTTTTTTGAATAAGTAACAAAGAGGATTGATGACGTGATCTATATGGACTTCAGTCGAACATTTCATGCAATTCTGGTCTCCTTCCTAGCAGAAGGATGTTGTGAAGCTTGAAAAGGTTCAGAAAAGAATTACAAGGATGTTGCCAGGGTTGGAGGATTTGATCTACAGGGAGAGGCTGAATAGACTAGGGCTGTTTTCCCTGAAATGTTGGAAGCTGAGGGGTGACTTTATAGAGGTTTATAAAACCATGAGGGGTATGGATAGGGTAAAGAGACAAAGTCTTTTCCCAGGGGTCAGGGAGTCCAGAACTAGAGGGCATAGGTTCAGGGTGAGAGGGGAAAGATATAAAACAGACCTAAAGGGCAACTGTTTCATGCAGAGATCGATGCGTGTATGGAATGAGCTGTCAGAAGAAGTGGTGGAGGCTGGACAATTGCAACATTTAAAAGGCATCTGGATGGGTATATGAACAGAAAGGATTTGGAAGGATACGGGCCAGCTGCTGGCAGGTGGGACTAGATTGGGGTGGGATATCCGGTCAGCACCAATTAGTTGGATTGAAGGGTCTGTTTCTGTGCTGTACATCTCTATGACTCTATAGAATTGAATTGAATTTATTGTCATATGTACCGAGGTTTGTCTTGTGAGCAATACAGGCAGATCACAGAGTTAAGTAGCATAGATAAGTAAACAATAGGTAAACGGCAGTATTAACAAAAACACAGGTACAGGCGAATGTTAAGAGTTTGTGAGTCCATTCAGTATTTTAACAACAGTAGGGTAGAAACTGTTTCGAAACCGGCTGCTGCGTGTGTTCAGGCTTCTGTACCTTCTCTCCGATGGTAGAGGTTGTAGAAAAACATTGCCAGGGTGGGGTGGATCTTTGAGAATGCTGGCGGCCTTAACTTGACATTGGGCCTGGTAGATGGATTCTATAAATGGGAGGTTGGCCTTTGTGATCGTCCGGCCCGAGTTCACACTCTCTGTAACCATCTCCGATCTTGAATGGTACAGTTGCCATACCAGGCAGTGATACATCCAGACAGAATGCTCTCAATGGTGCACCTATAAAAGTTGGTAAGGGTATTTGCAGTCATGCCAAATTTCCTCAGTTGCCTGAGGAAGAAGAGATGTTGTTGGGCCTTTGTAACCAGTGCAGCCACATGAAGAGTCCAAAAAAGCTTGTTGTGGATGACCACTCCCAGAAGCTTGACACTCTCCACTCATTCCACCTCTGTACTATTAATGTGTAGGGAGGGCATGAGTAACATCCCGCCGAAAGTCAGTAATGAGTTCCTTGGTTTTGCCAGCATTGAGAGCTAGGTTGTTCTCAGTGCACCATTTTTCCAGGTCTTCCACTTCTCGTCTGTAGTCTGTTTAATCACCATCTGAGATTCGACCAACTACGGTGGTGTCAACAGTGAACTTATAAATGACATTAGTCTGGTATTTGGCAACGCAATCATGGGTCTACAGTGAGTACTGTAGGGGGCTGAGTATACACCCCTGGAGGGGGTGGGGGGGGGGGGGGGCTCCAGTATTAGTGAGTATTAGCGAGGATGAAATATTGTCACCAATCTTCACTGATCACTGATTGTGGCCTATGGGTCAGAAAACTAAGGATCCAGTTGCAGAGAGTGGGGCTTAGTCCAAGATCACTAAGTTCAGTAATCAGTCTCGAGGGGATAACAGTATTGAAGGCTGAACTGTAGTCAATGAGTAGATTTTTATGTAGCCGTTCTTGGTGTCAAAATGTTCTGGGGAGGAGTAAAGGGTAGGTGTTATGGCATCTGACGTGGATCTGGTGGTCCAATAGGCAAATTGGAGTGGGTCAAGAACAGTGCGGAGGCTGGAGCTGATTAATGTCATGACCAGCCTTTCAATGCACTTCATGACTACCAAAGTTAGAGTCACTGGGCAGTAGAATGAAAAGATACCATAAACCATGAACACAAAAAAAAGTCACATGGGATTTTTGAGGGTCAAATCATCCACTGAATGTATCAGACTCTGTAATGGCCAGTCACCAGCTGCATATTTAAAAAATAAAGTGCTCACAGTCATAATAAGATTGATGAGGGACTTCAGTAAGGCGTTTGACAAGGTTCCCCATGGGAGACTGATTAGCAAGGTTAGATCTCATGGAATACAGGGAGAACTAGCCATTTGGATACAGAACTGGCTCAAAGGTAGAAGACAGAGGGTGGTGGTGGAGGATTGCTTTTCAGACTGGAGGCCTGTGACCAGTGAAGTGTCACGAGGATGGACTACTTTTCATCATTTACATAAATAATTTGGATGTGAGCACAAGAGTTATACTTAGTAAGTTTGCAGATGACACCAAAACTGGAGGTATAGTGGACAGCGAAGAAGATTACCTCAGATTACAACAGGATCTGGACCAGATGGGGCCAATGGGCTGAGAAGTGGCAGATGGAGTTTAATTTAGATAAATGCGAGGTGCTGCATTTTGGGAAAGCAAATCTTAGCAGGACTTATACACTTAATGGTAAGGTCCTAGGGAGTGTTGCTGAATAAAGAGACCTTGGAGTGCAGGTTCATAACTCCTTGAAAGTGGAGTCGCAGGTAGGTAGGATAGTGAAGACGGCGTTTGGTATGCTTTCCTTTATTGGTCAGAGTATTGAGTACAGGAGTTGGGAGGTCATGTTGCAGCTGTACAGGACATTGGTTAGGCCACTGTTGGAATATTGTGTGCAATTCTGGTCTCCTTCCTATCGGAAAGATGTTGTGAAACTTGAAAGGGTTCAGAAAAGATTTACAAGGATGTTGCCAGGGTTGGAGGATTTGAGCTACAGGCAGAGGCTGAACAGGCTGGGGCTGTTTTCCCTGAAGTGTCGGAGGCTGAGGAGTGACCTTATAGAGGTTTACAAAATTATGAGGGGCATGGATAGGCTAAGTCTTTTCCCTGGGGTTGGGAAGTCCAGAACTAGAGGGCATAGGTTTAGGGTGAGAGGGGAAAGATATAAAAGAGATCTAAGGGGCAACTTTTTCACACAGAGGGTGGTACGTGTATGGAATGAGCTGCCAGAGGAAGTGCTGGAGGCTGGTACAATTGCAACATTTAAGCGGCATTTGGATGGGTATATGAATAGGAAGGGTTTGGAGGGATATGGGCCGAGTGCCGACTGGTGGGACTAGATTAGGTTGGGATATCTGGTCAGCATGGATGGGTTGGACCGAAGAGTCTGTTTCCATGCTGTACATCTCTATGACTCTATAACTATTAAAGCCTGCAATGAGCTTGCTTTTATGTTTTGTTTTTTTTCTCTAAAAGGGAGGGGATTTATTAGCATTGAATCCAAATGAAAGCACAGTCAAATAATATCCTTTCAAAATATAAGGTCAGAGTAGCTATTCAGCCCCATTGACCCTTCCCCACTATTTTATATCATGGCTGATCATACCCTAAATGCCACTTTTCCATATTATCTCCATATTCCTCAATGTCATTAATTTCCAAAATCCTTTTCATTTTTATGTCAAACCTGCTCAATGACTGCGCTTCCACATCTGCTTGAGGTACAGATTCTGAAGATTCACCATTTTGTGAGTGAAGAAATTCCTTCTCATCTTGGTCTTAAATAGCCTGATTCTTAGACTGACGCTATGCCCTTTGTTTGTAGAGACACCATTCAGGGGAAACATCCCATCTATATCTGCACTATCATTCCCTGAAAGAAATTTGAGAATTTCAACGGAATCACTTCCCATTCTGTGAAATTCTTGGGAGTACAGGCCCAGTTTCCTTGGTCTCTCCTCAAAAGAAAGTCTTACACTCCCAGGAATTCTTCTGGTGAACCTCCATTGCACTCCTTCGATGTAAAGTTTTTTATTTTTCCTTAGATAAGGAGATCAAATCTATACACAATTCTCCAGGTGAGGTCTCACTAAGGCTTGATACAAACGTAGAAAGACATCTTTACTCCCATTTTCAAGTCCTCTTGAAATGAATGTCAAAATGCTGTTTGCCTTTCTCATTGTTTGCTGCACGCACCTATGTTTATTGAGTTGTGGATGAACACATTCTGGATTAGTGGTGCTGGAAAAGCACAGCAGTTCAGGCAGCATCCAAGTAGCTTCGAAATCGACGTTTGGATGAACACAGCCAACCTTGGATGCTCCATTTTCCAATCTCTCACTATTTCTGCTTTTCTTTTTTTTGAACCAAGGTGAATAGCTTCACACTTGTTTTCATTATACTCCATCTGTCATGTTCTAGTCCATTCATTGACCCTGTCTAAATTTGAAGCCTTCTTGCATTCTGCTCACAACTTCCATTCTCACCCAATCTCCTGTCAGTAGCCATTTTGGAGATATCACAATTGGTTTCTCACATCCAAATCATTTTGATTTGATTGTGAACAGATGTGGAGCCAGCACCGATCTTAGTGATATTCCATCGGTAACAGCCTGCCATCCTGACAATAATAATTTAGTTTTCACTCTGCACTTCCTGCCTTTTAACTAATTTTCAATTCTGACTAGTATAAACCCACATGCCCAGTTTCATTTACTAATCTCCTACATGGGACCATCTCAGAATTCTCCTGAGAATACAAACACACCACCTCCGCTAGCTCTCTTTTGCACATGCTGCAAACAACATCCTCAAAAGAATCCAACAAATTTGTCAAACGTGATTTTCCTTTCATAAATCCACATTGACTCTTCCCAATTTTGCCATTTTCCCCAAATGTTCACTTGTACATCCATCATTATTCAGTCTAACATTTTCTCTAATATGGATGTCACGTTAACAGGTCTAGAGTTGTTCGTTTGTGCTCTTCCTTCCTTCTTAAATAGCACGTTAAATTTCCTATCCTCCAGTCCGCAGCAAACCTTTTAGAATATATAGAAGTTTGAAAGATAACCATCAATTCATTCACTGTCTCTAGCCATCTTCTTTAACGGTTTGGGTTGAAAATAATTTGATCCAGGCAAGTTAGCAATCATTGAACAAGATAATTTTTAAAGTAGTCTTTATTTTCTAATATTAATTTCTGTCAGCTCTTCAGAGACACAAGTCCCTTGGTTGGCTAGTATTTCTGGGAGATTTTGTGAATCTTTTTAGTGTATTCCAACAGCAAAAGTTTCTCTGCCATTTTGCTATTCTCTTGTAATGAGATCACATTTACTCTTGCCAATCCTTTCCTTTCACTTCGTGTGACTCTCTGCATGGGGGTTGCATGTTCTCCCTGTTCCTGCGTGGGTTTCCTCCGGGTGCTCCAGTTTCCTCCCCCAGTCCAAAGGAGTGCAGTTTCAGTGAACTGGCCATGCTAAATTGCCTTGTAGGGTCCAGGCGAGGTGGATTAGCTCTGGTAAATGTGGGGCTATGGGATAGGGTGGGGTAATGTGTCTAGGTGAGATGCTCTTTGAAGGGTTGATGCAGACTTGATGGGCTGAATGGCCTTGATCTGCACTGTAGGGATTCTATGATTCTCAGGTTTGATTCAGATGCACGTGGTAGTGTGGTCGAGGGGTTGTGAGCAACAGAAAGGGCTCTGAGCAGGATTGAGGTATTGATTGTTGTGAAAGAACGTGGAACAGCAAAGATGAATCGGCATTGGTTCCATGTGCAGTGGATGCGAGAGAGAAGTGAAATGTGACTGTAAACATTTACAGTCTTTCTGAATTCAGGGACACGAAGAAGAGGGGGTAAAAATGGTGGTGAGTGGGATGCAAGCAATGAGTGGGAATCATGGTGGAGAGAGGTTTCTGAGCGGTTGGGGTGGCACGGTGGCTCAGTGGTTAGCACTGCTGCCTGACAGCACCAGGGACCTGGGTTCAATTCCAGCCTGGGGCGACTGTCTGTGTGGAGTTTGCACATTCTCCCCGTGTCTGCGTGGGCTTCCTCCGGGTGCTCTGGTTTCTTCCCACAGTCCAAAGATGTGCAGGTCAGGTGAATTGGCCATGCTAAATTGCCCATAGTGTTAGGTGTATTAGTCAGAGGGAAATGGGTCTGGGTGGGTTACTCTTCGGAGGGTCGGTGTGGACTTGCTGGGCTGAAGGGCCTGTTTCCACACTGTAGGGAATCTAATCCAATCTAATCATTCCTAAGGCTTTCACCGCACTATTTGGAAAAATGTGATTGCACTTGAAGGGGCTCAGCAGAGATTCTCCAGGATGTTACCTGGAATGGAGCATTTCAGCTATGGAGAGAGGCTGAGTAAACTTCGGTTGGTTTCTTTGGCACAGCGAAGTTTGATGGGGCAACCCTTATAGGATTATAAGGGGCATGGGCAGGGTAAATAGAAAACAGCTGTTTCCCCTTAGTTAAAGGGTCAATAACAAAGGGGCATAAGTTCAAAGTCAAAGACAGGAGGTTTAGTGTGGTTTTGAGGAAAGATTTGTTTACCCAGATGGTGGCAGGGGTCTGGAATGTCCTGCCTGCGAGGGTAGTTGAGGGGAGAAATCTCACAAGCTTTAAAGGTACTTGGATGAGCACTTGGGCTGCCATAACATGCAAAGCTATGAGTGTGGTGCAAAAATCATATAACCCCTACAGTGTGGAAACAGGCCATTCAGCCCATTGAGTCTACACTGACCCTCTGCAGTGCATCCCCCCCAGACCCCCTCCTACCCCCACCATATCCCTGTAACCCTGCATTCCCCATGGGTAATCCTACACATCCCTGAACTTTATGGGCAATTTAGCATGGCCAATCTATCTAACCTGCACATTATTGAATGGTGGGAGGAAACTGCAGCACCCAGAGGAAACCCATGCAAACACAGGGAGAAGGAGCAAACTGCCTGAAGGTGGCATCAAATCTGGACCCCTGGTGCTGTGGAGCAGAAGTGCTAACCCCAGGGAAAGTGGGACTGTTGTTGGTAATAGGTACATTTCTGCCACTACAGGCTTCATGGACCTGCTGAACTGTAAGACTCTAAGGCAGAGAAAGGGAAACTTGAAGAAATGTATGAAGTAGTGGCTTGTGTAAGTAGAATAACATCTGTGTATTTATCGAGACTGAGGCCATTGCTTATGTTGTTGCCACTTGTATGTTTGGGAATGTGTGGTGTACACTGCTGCTTTATCAATTAGAGACAGAAAAACATTACCACCACACTAGCGTCGACAAAAGACAGTCTGTGTTAAAAGAGTTATGGGTGAAGGCTGGGCAGTTGTGGGGCTCAGTGATTGCCTAGTCCTACAGGAATGCTTATAACAGGTTCCTTCTGGTATAAACATTCGGGAATGTGAATATACTACATTCCCAGTCAACGTGATTTTCTTCCTGCAGTCAGCTTGAACACATGCTTAGGTGAATATGCGACTGATTTGGATTCACTCAACATCAGGGTTATATCATTAAACAGAACGAAAAAGGTTATGAGCTCTAATTTAATGTGCAATCAAGCTTAATTGTCGTCACAAAACAAACTATTAGGATTCTTCTGTCTTACTAAGATTAGTGTAAAATAGGAGACGCAGGTGGTGTCTTGTGTATCTGTCTTAGTTCACCTGCCTGGTCGGCTGTGTGAATTTCAGTTGCCCAAAAAGACAAATTAATTAGAGCCCTAAGGGGTTATTCATTGTAAGTGACTTTATTGTAAGAGGATGATCAGTCTAGCAAGGATTATAAGTCCTGCATGATAAGGCATGTTTCGACATATTTCACCCAGGGTTGCCGCTCTCTGTAAGCAACATATTGCCAATGCAGCAACATTTCTCTATCGTTCCCCTGAAGTTGCTAAAAGAGTAGTCAGAAAGTGCTGTGTTGAACCACTGTGAAATGTTTCGGAGTGACACAATGAATTCTAACGGGTAAGTGGAGGAATTTGGAATGGATCCCAATGCAAGGGATGCTTCCCTACAAGGTCAGGCATTTCCTGCAACTGGAAACTATGGGACTGGCGGTCTGAGAAATGTGGAGACTGGGAAATCTTGCAGCCTGGTCTTAGGGGCATAATTACATTTGCAGCTGGGTGGCCGGGGATCATGTCCTTACGTAAGCCAATGCATTATTTTAGTATTTTAATCATAGAAATATACAATACAGAAGGAGGCCATTTGACCCAGCATGTCTGTACAAGTTAAATCACTTGGAATCATGTAACCATTACAGAGTAATGGAGATGTACACACCTTAGATTAGATTACTTACAGTGTGGAAACAGGCCCTTCGGCCCAACAAGTCCACACCGACCCGCCGAAGCGCAACCCACCCATACTCTTTTTACCTAACACTACGGGCAATTTAGCATGGCCAATTCACCTGACCTGCACATCTTTGGACTGTGGGAGGAAACCGAAGCACCCGGAGGAAACCCACGCAGACACGGGGAGAATGTGCAAACTCCACACAGTCCGTCACCTGAGTCAGGAATTGAACCCAGATCTCTGGCGCTGTGAGGCAGCAGTGCTAACCACTGTGCCACCATGCCACCTCTGGTCTGGGCCTTCTGGTCCAACTTGTCCATGCTGACCAGATGTCCTAAATTAATCTAGTCCAGCGTTTTTTTTCCCTCACATGATTAAATGTAAACTGTTTGTGACAGAGTCTTATACGTGTGCAGAGTTTAATGGTTGAATGGAACATTGGCGGAGAAATGAATAGGATAGTAGAAGAGTAATTCATTGTTACTTGTAATTTTACAAAAAAAATACAGTGAGAAGTGTTTACGTTGTCATACCTGTATTAATAACAGAAGGAAAGAAAAATATTTAAAAATGGAACATTAACTGAAGAATCGTCCAATGGGTTTGGGAATAGGAAGGCAGGATGTGAAATTCAGCCAAGATTCTGACTTAATCAGATCAGAAGGAGACTACAAATTGATTTTTAGATGTGTTGGAGATGTGAGAGGGAAAGGGACCTCATTCTGTGTGACCATAAACATGCCTCAGTCACTCCAGCATTGCAGATGGATAAGGCTGTTAGTGATAACACCCCACACAACTGCCTTTTTGCATTCAAGTGCAGCATTAAAATTGTGGCACAGGGAGAGTATAGCTCTAAACAGGACGGTGGGGATATAACTAAAAAACAATCAAGTGGACCAAAAGCAAACATCATCTTACATGGAACCCAACCACAGCAAGGGGAAGGTATAAAGAAGACCTTGAAAAACAATTTGATGCCCTGGTTGCTGGAATGGTTGGGGTCATCACCCTGAAAACATGTTTGGAGATCTGTCAACATCTACAAAAACAGAAGTTGCTGTGAAAGCTCAGCAGGTCTGGCAGCATCTGTGAAGAGAAATCACAGGTAACGCTTCGGGCCTGGTGACCCTTCCTCAGGACTAATGGTAGCTGGGAAAATGTCGGTTTTAATGCAGAAGATAGAGTGGGGAGGGGGTAAGGAGTAAATGGTAATTGGGAATAGAGCCCAAAGAGACATAAGAACAATTGGACTGACTAAGGAGTGGAGAACATTCTGACTCGGGGGGTCAATAGCTGTTAATGGAGACTGTTTGTGGCTAACAATGGGTAGTATGCAATGGCAGACTGTGTGAGTTCAAGGCCTGGTGTGTGGGGGTGGGGGCTGGGACATAGGAGAGCTCAAGCTCAAAAGTAATTGAATTTGAAATTGAGTCCAGATGACTGCAGGGTCCCCAAGTAGAAAATGAGATGTTGTTCTTCCAGCTTATGCTGAGCTTCGCTGGAGCACTGCAGCAAGCCTGAGACAGAGATGTTGGGCAGGGAACAGGGTGGTGTGTTGAAGTGGCAGGCAACTGGAAGCTCAGGGTCATTTTTGCAACAGAACATAGGTGTTCTGCAAAGCGGTCACCTAGTCTATGCTTCATTTCCCCAGTGTAGAGGAGACCACATTGCGAGGAGCGAATGCAGTAGACTAGATTGAGTGAAGTGCAGTTAAAATGCTGCTTCACCTGGAAGGTGTGTTTGGGCTCTTGGATACTGAGGAGGGAGGAAGTAAATGGGCAAGTGTTACTCCTTTGGCGATTGCAGGGGAAGGTGCCGTGGCGCTGTAATGGAAGTGAAGGAAGAGTGGACCAGTGTGTTCCGGAGCAAATGGTCCTTGGAAGTCGGACAAGGTAGGGGAAAGAAATGTGTATCTGGGGGTGGTGCCATCTCACTAGAGATGGCAGAAATGGCGGGTAATGGTTTTCTGGATGTGGATGTTGGTAAGATGGGGTAGGTAAGGACAAGGGGAGCCCTATCACTTTTGGGGAAGGGAAGGGAGGAGTGAGACATTTTCCTGATACTTTCCTAGTTGACATCAGTTCTGGGGAAGGATCACTGGACTCGTCTCAGATGCTGCCACACCTGCTGAGCTTTTCCAGCAATTTCTGTTTTTGACTCTGATTTACAGCGTCCGCAGCTCTTTCGGTTTTTACTTGGAGATCTGTCAACGGATTGACGATGTGAGATGGACCCTAGCTCACAGGGCTTACAAACAACAAGTATAATTGTGAGAAGTGCTCAGTAGTCTAATAAAGGGGAGTGGCACATTAATTGGAACCAAGTTGTGTGTTATTCATATCTGGAGCAGAACCTTTAGACCAAATAAAGCAATCTGTCAGCTTCTATTTTGAACTGATTATCTTACTGGACAAGTTTTCTCATTTGGATGACTACAAGGAACACATTGGCAAAGCATTGCTTTAGGGGATTGAAGTGTTGTGAAATCTCACTGAGGCTGTGATTGAATACTCCAAGTATGCAATGCCGATTGAGCACCTTCACTAGTGACTGACTCCTGACAGTGAGAAAGCTCACTGCATCATGCTCCCAACAGGTAGTTAAGAGGCTGACCATTGAGCTTCTTGGTGAACCAAGAAGATAGGCAGGAGGGAGATGCTAGGGTATAGGGGAGGTGATGGTTTAATGGTATTATCCTGCACCATTAATCCAGAGACCCAGGTAATAGCCTGAGGACTTGGGTTCATAATCCCACCATGGTAGATAGTGGAGTTTGATTCAATTTTTAAAAATCTGGAATGAGGAGTCCGATAGTGACCAACATTAGGGAAAAATCCATCTGGCTCATTAATGCCTTTTAGGGAAAGGAACTGCCATCTTTACCTGGTCTGGCCTACATGTGACTCCAGACCCACAGCAATGTGGCTGACTCTTAACTGGTCTCTGGGTAATTAGGGATGAACAATAAATGTTGGTCTTGCCAGCAATGCCCACATCCCAGAAGCTGCTGACAAATTTATGCTGGCAGCTTTTGGGTCCTAGGGATCATCAATGAAAGCCTCATCCAACAGGATCATGACGGCGTCGGGTGTCAGTCATGGTCACAGGGAGAGGTGGTGTATGAGCTGTGGTTCGTTTGGGCTACGGTAGGGTCAGGGTTATGTTGAGATGTTGGAGGCAGGATTGATTTTCAACGGCAAACGCCTTCCCTATCCCTTACCCTGACCCTGACCCTGATCAACCCAGGATTGGGGCAAATACAGACAGCCTCTGCATCCCATAACCTGATAGCCAGGTCATTCTTTTCGGAAAGCAGATACATTTCCCCCATGTTGGGAAGGCAGGTCATTGAGTCACTTTGGTGCTTTGAAACCCTTAAATGGCATTTGTAGATCATTTAAAGGTCTCCATTGGGAAGAAGGCCACCCAACATTTCATTGTTAAGATGAGAAGGAGGTAAATATTTCTTGGCATCGGGGGGTGGATAATTGTGCCTATTGAGTTAGTAAGGAGTGGCACAATTCTAAAATGAACAAGAATAACCAGTTATATTTTACAAGATGGTTTGGGACAGCAATTCCTTTTACACTTTCATAAGATGGGGACATTGCTGGCTGGGGCCAGTATTTATTACTGATCCCTAATTGCTCAGAGGGCAACTGAGAGTGAACCACATTGCTGTGGGTCCAGAGTCACATGGAGACCAGGCAAGGATGACAGATTTCCCTCTCAAAAGGGCATTAGTGAATCAGACTTTTATAAATGATAATCAACATTGGTTCATAGTCACCAATAGACTAGCTTTTTATATTTAAAAAATTCCAGTTTTTTTTTAAACTGAATGCAAATTTCACCATCTGCTATGGTGGGATTTGAACCCATAGCACTAGCCTGGGGCTTTGGAGTAGAAGGCTAGTGGACATTAATACGCTGCCACTGCATCATCGTATTATCAAGTATCTATTAATGTCACTGGTGTCAACATATTAACAAGGCCTCCTAGTTAAGGAAAAGTGCTTGCCAAACTGTTTCTGTCAGTCTGACATTTTGATGTGCTGATACTGATTAGAAAGAATCATTTTGTCACAAGACTGTCATCCTGTTATTTGTTCATGGTTTAAAAATCACATTTAACCATTAAATGTTTCTCCCCTCACTGACATTAATGGACAATAAATGTGCCCATTCTCATATCTGCTCTCATACACTTACAGTGAAATGTAGGCATTACATCTTCAATACAAGCCAAAATACATCTCAGCCCATGAATTACTTTTGCAGTGTGTATACTGGTTCTATGTAGCATATCTGACACTCAAATTGTTCATTAAGAAATCCTGCAAACTCAAGAAGGGCTTATGCCCGAAACGTCGATTCTCCTGCTCCTTGGATGCTGCCTGACCTGCTGCGCTTTTCCAGCAACACATTTTTCAGTAATCACAATGACCTGGATCTGCTTTTAGCAGTCTTTCTTAAAGATAGACCAGTTGCAAGGGAGACTAAGTAGCCCCAGATTCTTTTATAAAAGCTGCCACAGAATTTTCACATCTGCCTGAAACAAAGTAAGATATTGCCTCCATGTAATACTATGGTTCAGTGGTTAGCACTGCTGCCTCACAGCACAAGGGACTCAGGTTCATAGTCCCATCTTTGGGTGATTGTCTGTCTGGAGTTTGTACTTTCTCCCTGTGTCTGTGTGGGTTTCCTCCCACAATGCAAAGATGTGCAGGTCTGGTGCACAGGCCATGCTAAACTCCCCAGACTGTTAGTGAGGGGTAACGGGATGAGTCTGGATGTGTTACTCTTTGGAGTGTAAGTATGGACTTGTTGGGCCAAAGGGCCTGTTTCCACACTGCAGGGAATCTAATCAAAACACAAAAAAATGTTGTGTTTTTGTGGGTACATGCTGAAGTCTTCAATTTAAACTTCACCACTATGTTTTTGCTCAGGAAATTACAGATGAGGAAAGTTGTTCAGTCCATACTTTGACCCACCTGGTCAGGTATCTCACCTCCATTCCATTAATTGTGGTATCTCATTGTTTCTTAAATTATTTTTTGGGATTTCCCTTTTCTATTCATTTCACTCACTCCTTGCATGTGATAGTTCCCACTTATGCCTTCCTTTCAGGCTGTCAGTTACAGATACCCACTGATTTCCTGGTGAAACTTCCTTAAATTCCATCCACACCGCCTGCTCCTAACCTTAAACCTACCTCCTTAGTTGTTGACCTCCCCAATTAAGATAATAGTTTCTTCCTATCTGCCCTGTCTATGCCCATTATAATCTAATAGACCTCAATTAGATCCTCTACCCAATCCCCTCAGCCTTCTGTACACTAACGAAAGCTACCCCAGCTTGCCTAGTCTCTCTTCATAGTTGAATCAAGCCAGTTGGCAACTTCCTGGTGAATCTCCTCTGCATCGTTTTCAGTCCAATCACACCCTTCCCATAATGTGGCAACTGTGAGCAGTACTCCAATTGTGGCCTGATCAATATCTTATAAAGCTTCATCATCACTTCTCTGTTCTTATATGCAAAGCATTGACTAATAATGGCCACATGCCTCCTTAACCTTGTCAACCTGTTCTATTGTCTTCAAGGATCTGTAGACATGCTCACCCCAGTCCTTCTGATCGTCGGTATTTTCCAGGCTCCTACTGTTCACAGTGTATTCGTTTGTCCTGATAATCCTCCCAAAATGCATCAGCTCATCTATATTGTCCTATAGTCTGAGGCTTCCTTCCTCACTTTTTACAAAAGCACTAATTTTCGAGGCATCTATGAACTTACTAATTATGCCTCTCACATTCATGTCTAGATCATTAATATACACAACAAACTTTAAGGAACGCAATGTTTGAACCTGATGAAATGTGAATGTTAAATAGATTTTGAGTCACACAAGCAAACTTCAACCGTCACCACCTGCTTCCTGCCACTGAGCTAATTTTGGATCCAATTTGCCAACTTGTCCAGCACCCCCTGGGCTCTCACCTCTTTAAGCAGCCTATCATGTGAGCCCTTGTCAAAAGTCTTATCAAGGTCCACGTAGACTACATCAACTGCACTACCCTCATCTACACACCTCCTGTAAAAAAATCAATTTAGTTTGTGAGATATAATCTCACAAAACCATCTTGATGATCCTTGATTAGTCCTTGCCTCTCCAGGTGGAAGATAATTCTATCCCTCGGACTATTTTCCAAAAGTTCCCCTTCTGATGTTGGACTTACTGGCCTAAAGTTCCCTGGTTTATCCCTATCAACCAGTTGGTATAATACTACCACATTAGATGTCCTCCAGACCCTCTGTCCTCCTCCTGTGTCTAGAGAGGATTAGGGAATGCCAGGGTCTCTGTAATTTCTTCCCTTGCCTCCCTATGTAATCTGGGATATATTTTATCCGGGCCTGGAGGATTCATCCAATTTTAAGCTTGTTAAATCTGCTCATACCCGCTGCCTCTCAATACTAATTTGTTCAAATTTATCACAGTCTCCTTCACTGATTTCTAAAGATACACCATCATTTGCAGTGAATACAGGTACAAAGTACTCATTCAATATCTCACCCACATTTCCTAGCTCCATACTCAGATGACCACTTTGGTCCCTCATTTGTCCTTCTCTCTCCCTTCTTATCCTGTTGTCCCTAACATATTTATAAAAGGTTTTTGAATTTATTTTGCTCACCTGCGGTTTTGTTCATATGTTTAGACATGTCCAAATTCAATTTCCTCTGGATACATTGCCCGTTCCTGCAATGAATGAAAACCGTCTGATTTCCTGTTCAAAGCATGCAGGTTGCAAACATAAAACAGAAGTAAAATTCATTTGCAAAGATACTGTGTAAAATGTTACACTGAAATATTTTTCATGTAGGTCTTCAATTGCTGTTTCATAATCTCAAGGAGGCATTGAACAAAATATTCTTGTTCCCTGTGACAGAAACTCTTTGTTCTTTAGAGGGAGTAGCAGATTAACATTCTCAGGAGATGCAAAGTCCTGCAGCACCCACAATTAGCCTAAACACATTGTACGAAATGGAAGCTTCCTTACATAATATGCACAATCAAATATTGACCCAATGTCTCATGTTGTTGCCTATGTTTTTATTCATGAAGTAGATCTGTCTTTAGTTTCACGATAGCAGTGTCTGATAAATTTAATATCCGAAGAAAATTCTGTACGCAAGCATGTTTTTCATACCAATCCCAAATTTGAGCATGCATAATTTCTTATTAATTTTAACATACAAAGGTTATTTTATTGTATCCAGCACTAAATCTGCATATTTATTTAAATTTTTACTAATGGTATGTTATAATATTGCTTTGCTTCCTACTCTCAGTTTTTCTCTGTCTCAAACAATCCAAGTTATTCAATGAAAGGTTACATTATTCCAATTGAGATTCAGTTCAAGTGATATTTAAAGGCCTTCAACTGTTCTCATTTTCATGCTGTATTTCATAATGAGACAAGATCTCTCTAACCTTTTTAAGGAACACTGTGATTCAAAAAGAAAACTTGACATGTCTCGTTTCTGGGTGGAGATTTTCCTGAATATTTCACAATGAATTCTGATGACTTTCTGATTCAGAAGTGTTATCTGAAACTAAAACTGACTTCATAATTGCAGGTTTTAATTTTTCAGACGCACTTCAGTTAAATCGCCTTTTAGCCTTTAACCCAACATTTAAATTTTCTGAAATATTAAGATAAGAACCCAGAGCTTATGGTGCTTTATACTTTGACCAGGAATTAATGCATTTTATTTAATCCTTTTCTGCAATGTGGGAGAATTTTTAACTGGTGTTAATAAAGTATCCAATGATCTTCACACATGTCACAGTCACTGTGTTTGAGTTTCATGATAACATTGTAAACATTTGGAGCTATTGCTACTTAAGAAAGACAATTTATTTATATGAGGCTAAGGAATTACATTAAAGAATAGACATTGTCACTGTGCTGACAAATGGGCAAATGCAGAACTGAGATTGATTATATGATAGCACATATTTGATAACTTCTACTTTTCATCAACATTATATTGACACCCTGGAGAAAATCCAGATGTGACCTTTTGATCTAATATTGTCCACAAAGGAATGTAAATCCATTGGGAAGGATTATCACAAACATAATCATTGTCAAGAAGTGATTAAGGAAGTCGTTAATATTCATATTATAAAGGGGAAGAAGCTTGTATCTTTTCTCCCCCTTGCTGAGGATAAAAATGAATATAAAGGGTTCTGCTTATGATTGCTCCTGGCTGTATAAAAATACAGCTAGTCTGACCTCCCTCCCGTCTGCTATGACTGCAGTGAAATCGTTTTGAAATTGGCCAAAAACAGGGTAGCAGTGAAAAATTATTTTTAGCAGAAGTCAAGAAACCTGACCTAAATCTTCTGGCTCCATAGATGGATTGGCACTTTAACCCTCATAGACTGCTCTCTCTCTCTCTGGTTATCCTCTTGTCCCTAATGTACTAAAATGGATGAGCCTTTCAACAGACAGCATTGAAAGCTAAATTCTGTATTTTTACTTGGGATGTAGGCATCTGTTGTAAGGCCAGGATTTATTGCCCATTCCTTACGCCCTTGTTGAGGTGGTGATGAACCATATATATATATAGTCCACATGATATAGGTACAGCCGCAGTGCTAGTAGAGAAAGTCCCAGGTGCTTTACTTGGTGAAAGTGAAAGAATAATGATATGTTCCCAAATCAGGATGGCTTGTGGCTTGAAGGGAGACTTGAAGGGTGGTGTTCCTATACATCTACTGCCCTTGTCTTTCTAAGTAATAGCTATTGTGTAAGGTGTAAGGAGAGGGTGCAGAGAAGATTTACCAGGATGTTGCCTGGAATGGAGAATAGGTCGTACGAGGATAGGTTGAGAGTTCTCGGCCTTTTCTCGTTGGAACGGCGAAGGATGAGGGGTGACTTGGTAGAGGTTTATAAGATGATCAGAGGAATAGATAGAGTAGACAGTCAGAAACTTTTTCCCCGGGTACAACAGAGTGTTACAAGGGGACATAAATTTAAGGTGAAGTGTGGAAGGTTTCGGGGAGATGTCAGGGGTGGGTTCTTTACCCAGAGAGTGGTGGGGGCATGGAATGCGCTGCCCGTGGGAGTGGTAGAGTCAGAATCATTGGCAACCTTTAAGCGGCATTTGGATAGGTACATGGATGGGTGCTTAATCTAGGTTAGAATTTCGGCACAACATCGTGGGCCGAAGGGCCTGTTCTGTGCTGTATTGTTCTATGTTCTATGTTCTATGTAATGAATCTAAGGATTAATATGCATGATACTTGTAGAGGTTCATAAAATCATGAGGGGCACAGATAAGGTAAGTAGACAAGGTCTTTTCCCCGCAGTGGACAAGCCCAGAAGAGAGGGGAAAGATTTAAAAGGGTCCTAAGGGACAACGTATTCATGCAAAGGGTGGTGCGTGTATGGAATGGGCTGCCAGAGGAAGTGGTGAAGGCTGGTACAATTACAGCATTTAAAAGGCATTTGGATAGGTACACGAATAGGAAGGGTTTGGAGGGATATGGGCCAAGTACTGGCAAATGGGACTAGATTGGGTAAGGATATCTGGTCAGCATGGATGAGTTGGACCGAAGGGTCTGTTTCCATTCTGTTCATCTCTATGACTATAATTGTGCATTGGCTCTACCCATTCTACTGATGTTGCATAGTCTGTAGGTTGAGACTAGGAGTCCCACGCTATGATTCAGAGGGTGCAAATGTACCTATTCGAGATCCTCAGATTCCACCTGACCAAATATAGCTGTACTTACTTATTACCGGAAATATTTTGATTTGACTGGCTCCTTAAGAACTGGCACTCTCAATGAACTGTTATAAACCTGAAATATCAGAAAGTTGCTGTATTATCACGACCTCTGTGATGTCCAAGTAGTCAGTTGAGGTTGTGAGTGAGAAGGCTCTCTGCTGGTACTTACTTACAGTGTGGAAACAGGCCCTTCAGCCCAACAAGTCCACACCGACCCTCCGAACAGCAACACACCCAGAACCGTTCCCCTACATTTACCCCTTCACTTAACATTACGGGCAATTTAGCATGGCCAATTCACCTAACCTGCACATCTTTGGACTGTGGGAGGAAACCAGAGCACCCGGAGGAAACCCACTCAGACACGAGGAGAATGTGCAAACTCCACACAGACAGTTGCCTGAGGTGGGAATTGAACCCAGGTCTCTGGCGCAGTGAGGCAGCAGTGCTAACCACTGTGCCACCGTGCCGCCCACGGTACATTTGATTGAAGGTAAAGTTGCATTATTATTTAAACGCTATAAATAAAGTATAATAGTGATGTGGATACCAGCTGCATTTTGTCTCTATTACTTGGTGTGTGTTTTATATTGATTATGTGGAGGTCTTGATCAACCAGGATTATGGTCCAGACTTAATATCCTCAAAACATATCAAGGAGATAGCCCAGACCCTAACTTTTATTTATTTGAAAGCAAATGTAAGACTCTGCATTCCAGTTTTGATTTGATTAGTTAAACTACTAGGCTCTATGCAAAATATGCTTTATTCTTACATCACAATTAAAATACAAACAACAAAAAAAGGCAAAACTACAACTCCATACAAATACTTAACAAAACAATATATTATTTCACTACTACTCATCAATTGTTCCAATACAGCAGCATCTCATAAACACACCCTTGGCAAAGACAAATTCAGGAAAACAGCTTGTCCTCACTTGCTGCAGTCCAGGAAAAGGAACACTAACAGAATGAATCTAGCAGCAGACAGGAAGAAAACAAGGTTTTTGCAGAAGCAGAGGGAGAGCTGTATCTAGCAGCTTCAACTCCAAAGAAAACCTCCAACAACTGAAAGCAAAACTAAAACCCTGGCTCTGTGTGAGCCTGTCTCCACTCACTCTTGCTTCCTGTGTCTAATTAAAATAAACTATACGCTATTTTCTCTGCTTTCCATGGTTTACAATACCCCTCTTCAGGAGAAACAGGACAGAACAAACGCCTCTTGAAGGCACATTTCATCACATAGAAATATTAAATCAAGCAGCTGACTCCTGGTCCCATAGGTACCAGTCAATGAAAGGTTTGCTGTCCTAGCAAACAATCAACCTCCTTTGTATCTATGAACAGTGCCTCTTCTATGGACACTCTACAGTGTACATTCTACCAAAAATCAGTAACCAGACCAAAGGCAAGGGAGGATTGGTGTCAGTGGGCGAGGTCAAAAATCCCTAATCTAGAACCTCAGTGGCAAATACCACGAGGAACAGGGACTGGTCTTCTGGGAGAATACTTCAGTGAGAATGGCGTTTGGAAGTTGCTGTTTGGCCATGATTTGCTGGACAGGTTTATTAGATTATGTCAGACAATTAGACAGACAATTAGCTTCCTGAAAGAAACCCCCAGCAAGCACAGGACCCTCATCGAAGTATGTTAATGAACAGGTGTGTCAGTTAGTAGTATTCTTGCCTGTGAATCAGAAGATTGTCGGTTCAAGTCTGGCTCTAGGGTTTGAGTCCAGCTAAGCCTTCAAACAGAGTGCTGGAAGAGCTATACTGAAGGAGGGGATTTTCTGATGTGACTTTGGTCAAGGTGCTGTCCATTCTATCTGGATGTGAAAGATTTTATAGAGCTATTTCACAGAAGGTCAATGGAAGTATCCTGCTCAATATTCATTACTCAATCATCACCACAAAACCAGATTATCTGGTCATTATCACATTGAAGTCGTATAAGAAGTTGATTGTACACAAATTCGCTGCTGTGTTTCTCGTTTTCATTTCAAGATTACCTTATTGGCTGTATAACTGTAGCTCCTTCATTTGAATACTTTCGGCACATTCAAGGCTCGTGTAAAGATTTGTAGCTCGGGTGCCAGTCGTGGGTATGTTCGCTGATGTTAGGCATGTGCTTTGGCGTATGAAGGATCACGATCCAATATATCAAAACATATCAATATATGGTGATGAATGAGTATGAGCTTGGGTGGCATGGTGGCTCAGTGGTTAGCACTGCTGCCTCACAGCGCTAGAGACCCAGATTTGATTCCAGCCTCAGGTGATGGTCTGTGTGGAGTTTGCACATTCTCCCCGTGTCTGCATGGGTTTTCTCCTGGTGCTCCCATCATCCAAAGATGTGCAGGTTAGGTGGAGAGGGCCATGCTAAATTGCCCATTGTGTCTAGAGATGTACAAACTAGGTGAGTTGGCCATGCTAAATAGGGAAGTGAGTCTGGGTGGGCTGCTCTTCAGAGGTTCTGTATGGACTTGATGGGCTAAATGGCCTGCTTCCACATTGTAGGGATTCTATGAGTATGATGCCCACTGTATTGAAGCCTTTGTTCCTCAAGTTTTAGAAAAACAAAGAATGACAGATCCTGGAAATCCAAAACAAAAACATAAATTATTGGAAAAACTCAGAAGAAAATTCACTGGATCTGAATTGTTAACTCTGATTTCTCTCCACAGATGCTGCCAGACCTGCTGAGTCTTTTTCCAGCAATTTCTGGATTTGGTTTGAATCCTGAGGTGCCTGTTTTGTGACTGCAATTGAGTTTCAAGCCCAAAATTGCCCGAAACGTTTGCCCAAAATTGGAGGCACTTCAATGGATATTTGCAATCACAAAGTTTAAAAAAAGAAAGTTTTAGGCTCCAATCTGACATTTGTAAGACCTAAATTTAGCTTGTCAGCTGAAATCTGACTAGATGCAGTTCTTCAGGCAATGGGTGGAAGCCAGAATGCAAATTACATGTGTCAGAAGAAATTAAGAGCTGAGTGAATGCACCAGAGTTTTCTTTCATGTGAAGTATGAGCTACTTGCATCAATATGTTATGCCGGACACTCTTAAGAGCTGGAAAGGGCCATTAAAATGTCATATAATACAAAGAGCAATCTGTAGCACAATAAAGATACAAATGTTCAACATGAGCTTAATGGATAAGTGAGTTGTTTGAGTTAGTGACAGGCTGTCAAATTAACCAAGTGAATTTCAACATCAGGTATGCCTGTATCATGTTGTGGAATTTTGAAGCATGACCGTTATGAAAATGGTGTCTTGCCCCCTCAAAGTGAGTTCAATCCAGTTTCATTCTCAGAGTCAATGGATCCCTCGTTGGTTTGTGACTTGTTTCCGTTGTGCTGTGCATTCTCTGTTGGCGTTGGGAAATTAACAATTTAAAGTTCATCTAACTCAATCTGGTTGTGCTTGAGTCGCTTGCTACCATTCCTGGAGAATAATTGTAAGAACAAAGTGTTAAAATTATCCAGGACATCGTTCAGATGGTGCTCCTTTTCCACTGATGGCACCAATTGTTCCCTGAACTTATAGCAAATTGATCCCCATGGAGAGTCCTAACACTTAGATTTATGTCTGAGTGTCAAATGGAAGCCAACCTTTCCTATCATTGGTGTATTCAATCTTAAAGGCAATGATAACATATCTGCAATTTCACCAGCATACAAGAGACCCAGTCCAGAAGCTGTGCACTGGGCTTAATGTGAACATTGGAACAAGAACAAAAGAATGCCACTCCACCTTTCAAGCCCATTCTATAAGATCATGACTGATCCAATTTTAACCTCAACTCTACATTCCTGCATATCCCCGATAATCTTTCATCCCCTTGGCAACCAAGAAACTACCTATCTAAAAATATTTAAAGATTTATCTACTACCATTGAGGAAGGGAATTCCAAAGACTCACAGCTCTCCGAGAGATACTAAAAGTTTCCTCATCTCTGTTTTAAATGGATGACTCCATATTTTGAAACTATGACCCCTAGTTGTAGAGACTCCCACAAGAGGAAACATGTTTTCCACATCCACCTGGTCAAGTGCCCTCAGGATCACATGTTTTAGATTAGATTAGATATGTGTTTCAACTCAGTCGCCTCTGACTCTTCTGAACTCCAGATGATACTGGCCTAGCCTTTCCTCATAAGCCAATCAGATCATTCCAGGGATGAGTCTGGTAAGCCTCCTCTGAAATGCTTCTGCACTTTTATATTTGTTAGTGATCTCTACAGTGGCATGGTGTGAATCTACAGGCGATACAATAAATTGCAGTGAGGAAATAAGAATCTTACAAATGGATATTGAAAGGTTAAGAGAGTGGGCCAAAATGTGGCAAATGGGGTTTAACGTGGATAAACCATTCCTGCCCCTGAGAAACCCATGTCTCTGTTATGGCCACAACATCATACACCAGGTACTGATCCATGCTCTAAGTTCATCACTTTTATTTCTGATACTCCTTGCGTTAAAGCAAACACACTTTAACTGATCTCTTGGTTCCTTTGCAGGAAAATCCTTCCCACTAGCTGGTCTACCTCTTGCTATTGCCTCATCTGAATCAACTCTCACCTCCGGTATACAGCTCAGGTTCCCACTCCCCTGCCATACTAGTTTAAACCCTCTCGCACTACTCGAGCAAACCTTCCACCCAGGACCTTGGTCCCCTTCCAGTTCAGATGCAACCCGTCCTTCTTGTACAGGTCCCACGTTCCCCAGAAGGCATCCCAATTATCTACATATCTGAAGCCCTCCCTCCTACACCAGCTGCGCAGCCACGTGTTAAGCTGCGCCCGCTCCCTGTTCCTCGCCTCGCCATCTCGTGGCACCGGTAGTAAACTAGTGAACAGTGAACAGTAAACTAGTGAACTACTCTGTTCGTCCTACTTTGCAGCTTCCATCCTAACTCCCTGAAATCACTTTTTATATCCTCGATCCTGTTTCTGGCTATATCATTAGTAGAAGAAAGTGAGGACTGCAGATGCTGGAGATCAGAGCTGAAAATGTGTTGCTGGAAAAGCGCAGCGGGTCAGGCAGCATCCAAGGAACAGGAGAATCGACGTTTCGGGCATGAGCCCTTCTTCAGGAATGAGGAGAGTGTGCCAAGCAAGCTAGGATAAAAATTGGGGAGGAGGGACTTGGGGGAGCGGCGTTGGAAATGCGATAGGTGGAAGGAGGTTAAGGTGAGGGTGATAGGCCGGAGTGGGGGTAGGGGCAGAGAGGTCAGGAAGAAGATTGCAGGTTAGGAAGGTGGTGCTGAGTTTGAGGGATTTGACTGAGACAAGGTGGGGGGAGGGGAAATGAGGAAACTGGAGAAATCTGAGTTCATCCCTTGTGGATGGAGGGTTTCTAGGCGGAAGATGAGGCGCTCTTCCTCCAACCGTCGTGTTGCTATGGTCTGGCGATGGAGGAGTCCAAGGATCTGCATGTCCTTGGTGGAGTGGGAGGGGGAGTTGAAGTGTTGAGCCACGGGGTGGTTGGGTTGGTTGGTCCGGGTGTCCTAGAGGTGTTCTCTGAAACGTTCCGCAAGTAGGCGGCCTGTCTCCCCAATATATAGGAGGCCACATCAGGTGCAGCGGATGCAGTAAATGATGTGTGTGGAGGTGCAGGTGAATTTGTGGTGGATATGGAAGGATCCCTTGGGGCCTTGGAGGGAAGTGAGGGGGGAGGTGTGGGCGCAAGTTTTGCATTTCTTGCGGTTGCAGGGGAAGGTGCCGGGAGTGGAGGTTGGGTTGGTGGGGGGATGTGGACCTGATGAGAAAGTCACGGAGGGAGTGGTCTTTTCGGAACGCTGATAGGGGAGGGAAGGGAAATATATCCCTGGTGGTGGGGTCTGTTTGGAGGAGGCGGAAATGACGACGGATGATACGATGTATCTGGAGGTTGGTGGGGTGGTAGGTGAGGACCAGTGGGGTTCTGTCCTGGTGGCGATTGGAGGGGCAGGACTCAAGGGCGGAGGAGCAGGAAGTGGAGGAGATGCGGTGGAGAGCAGCGTCGATCACGTCTGGGGGGGGAATTGCGGTCTTTGAAGAAGGAGGCCATCTGGGTTGTTCAGTACTGGAACTGGTCCTCCTGGGAACGGAGACGAAGGAATTGGGAATATGGGATGGCGTTTTTACAGGGGGCAGGGTGGGAGGAGGTGTAATCTAGGTAGCTGTGGGAGTCGGTCGGTTTATAGTAAATGTCCGTATTGATTGAGGTTGGGGTGGAAGGTGTTGGTAAAGTGGATGAACCGTTCAACCTCCTCGTGGGAGCACGAGGCAGTGCCGATACAGTCATCGATGTAGCGGAGGAAAAGGTGGGGGGTGGTGCCAGTATAGCTGCGGAAGATGGACTGTTCCACATATCCTACGAAGAGGCAGACATAGCTGGGGCCCATGCGGGTGCCCATGGCTACTCCTTTGGTTTGGAGGAAGTGGGAGGATTGGAAAGAGAAGTTGTTCAGAGTGAGGACCAGTTCAGTCAGTCGAAGGAGGGTGTCGGTGGAAGGGTACTGGTTGGTACAGCGGGAAAGGAAGAAGCGGAGGGCTTTGAGTCCTTCGTGATGGGGGATGGAGGTGTACAGGGACTGGATGTCCATGGTGAAGATAAGGCGCTGGGGACCGGGGAAGCGAAAATCATGGAAGAGGTGGAGGGCGTGGGTGGTGTCCCGAATGAAGGTGGGGAGTTCTTGGACTAAGGGGGACAGGACCGTGTCGAGGTATGCAGAGATGAGTTCAGTGGGGCAGGAGCAGGCTGAGGCAATGGGTCGGCCGGGGCAGTCAGGTTTGTGGATTTTGGGCAGGAGGTAGAAACGGGCAGTGCGGGGTTGTGGGACTATGAGGTTGGAGGCGGTGGATAGGAGATCCCCTGAGGTGATGAGGTTATGGATGGTCTCGGAGATGATGGTTTGGTGGTGGGAGGTCAAGGGGGCGGTAGGAGGAGATGTCCGCGAGCTGGCGTTTAGCCTTAGCGGTGTAAAGGTCGGTGCGCCAAACTACTACCGCGCCTCCCTTGTCTGCCGGTTTGACAGTGAGGTTGGGGTTGGAATGGAGGGAGTGGAGGGCTGCATGTTCCGAGGGTGAGAGGTTGGAGTGTGTGAGAGGGGTGGACAGGTTGAGACGGTTAATGCCACGGCAGCAGTTGACTACGAAGAGATCGAGGGCAGGTAAGAGGCCAGCACGGGGTGTCAAGGTGGATGGGGTGTGTTGGAGGCAGGAGAAGGGGTCGTCAGAGGGTGGGCAAGAATCCTGGTTGAAGAAGTAGGCGCGGAGGCGAAGGCGGCGGAAGAATTGTTCAATGTCTCGCCGCGTGTTGAACTCGTTAATCCGGGAGCGTAAGGGAATGACGGTGAGGCCTCTGCTGAGGACTGATCTTTCATCCTCAGAGAGGGGGAGGTCTGGAGGGATGGTGAAAACACGGCAGGGCTGGGAGCAAGGACCTGGTGTGGGGCTGGAGCTGGGAGTGGGGGCAGGGCTAGGCGTGGGGGCGGGAATCGGGGTGGGGACGGAGATCGGGGCGAGGGTAGGGTTCGGCGTGGGGACAGAGATCGGTATCATTAGTGCCAATATGTTACATGATTTCTGGCTGTTCACCCTCCCCTTTTAGCACCTTATACACCCGATCGGAGCCGTCCCGGACCCTGGCACCAGGGAGGCAACATACCCTCCGGGAATCCCGATCCTGACCACAAAATCTCCTGTCAATTCCCCTAACTATCAAGTCCCCTACCACGAGTACTTTTCTATTCTGCCCCCTTCCCTTCTTTGCCACAGTGTCAGGCTCAGTGCCAGAGAATTGACTGCTATGGCTTTCCTCTGGTAGGTCATCCCCCCCAGCAGTATCCAAAACGATATACTTATTGCTGAGGGGAATGTCTACAGTCTGTCTGGGCCCTTTCCTCCCCCTAACTGTAACCCATCTATCCTTGTCCTGAGCCTGAGGAGGGACCAACTCCCAGTAACTCCTCTCAATTACCCCCTCAGCCTCCCGAATGATCCATAGTTCATCCAGCTCCAGCTCCAATTCACTAACACGGTTTTCAAGGAGCTGGAGTTGGGTGCACTTCCCACACCTTCCCATTTTTTAGACCCAAATGCAATGACCTCGAGAGATGGAAGAAAGCATAGGTTGGCAGATTTTGGAAAAGTGTGGACGTAATAGGGTTGTTGTAATGGGTGACTTTAACGGTGGCACAGTGGTTAGCACTGCTGCCTCACAGCGCCAGAGACCTGGGTTCAATTCCTGCCTCGGGCAACTGTCTGTGTGGAGTTTGCACGTTCTCCCCGTGTCTGTGTGGGTTTCCTCCGGGTGCTCCGGTTTCCTCCCACAGTCCAAAGATGTGCAGGTTAGGTGAATTGGCCATGCTAAATTGCCCGCAGTGTTAGGTAAGGGGTAGATGTAGGGGTATGTGTGGGTTGCGCTTCGGCAGGGCGGTGTGGACTTGTTGGGCCGAAGGGCCTGTTTCCACACTGTAAGTAATCTAATCTAATCTAAAAAACTTTCCTAATATTGATTGGAACCTCCTTCGAGCAGAAGATTTGAATGGAGCTGTTTTTGTAAGGTGTGTTCAGGAGGGTTTCCTAACTCAGTACGTTGACAGGCCGATGAGGGGAGAGGCCATTCTAGACTTAGTGCTCGGAAACGAGCCGGGGCAGGTATCAGATCATGTGGTGGGAGAGCATTTTGGAGATAGTGACCTCAACTGCCTCACATTCTACATAGCTATGGAGAAGGAGAGGATTAGGCAAAATGGGAGGATATTTAATTGGGGAAGAGGAAAATATGATGCGATTAGACATGAGTTAGGAAGCATGGATTGGGAGCAATTGTTCCATGGTAAAGGCACTATAGACATGTCTTCAAGGCCGAGATTGATAGGTTCTTGTTGTCTAGAGGAATTAAGGGCTACGGGGAGAACGCTGGCAAGTGGAGCTGAAATGCGCATCAGCCATGATTGAATGGCGGAGTGGACTCGATGGGCCGAATGGCCTTACTTCCACTCCTATGTCTTATGGTCTTATGGTCTTATGTGGAGACTGTTTAACGAACTGTTGTTGCAAGTGATGAATGAATATGTCCCTCTGAGACAGGCAAGAAGTGGTAAGATAAAGGAACCTTGGATCATCAAAAGGAAAAAGGTAGTTTACATAAGGTGGAGGAAGCTAGGGTCAAGCTCAGCTCTAGAGGATTACAGGCAGGCAAGGAAGGAGCTCAGAAATGGTCTGAGGAGAGCCAGGAGGGGGCACAAGAAAGGCTTGGCAGAACGGATTAGGGAGAACACAAAGGCATTTTACACTTATGTGAGGAATAAGAGAATGGTCAAAGAAAGAGTAGGGCCGATCAGGGATAGCATAGGGAATATGTGTGGAGTCTGAGGAGGTAGGGGAAGCCCTAAATGAGTTTTTTGCTTCTGACTTTACGAAAGAAACAAACTTTGTAGTGAATGAAACCTTTGAAGAGCAGGTGTGCATGTTGGAATGGATAGAGATAGAGGAAGCTGATGTGCTGAAAATTTTGTCAAACATTAAGATTGATAAGTCGCCAGGCCTGGACCAGATTTGTCCTCGGCTGCTTTGGGAAACGAGAACTGCAATTGCTTCGCCACTTGCGAAGATGTTTGCATCCTCGCTCTCCACTGGAGTCGTACCTGAGGACTGGAGAGAGGCAAATGTAATTCCTCTCTTCAAGAAAGGAAATAGGGAAATCCCCAGCAATTACAGACCAGTAAGTCTCACGTCTGTTGTCTGCAAGGTGTTAGAAAGGATTCTGAGGGATCAGATTTATGACCATCTGGAAGAGCATGGCTTGATTAAATGCAGTCAACACAGCTTTGTGAGGGGCAGGTCATGCCTCACAGACCTTATCGAGTTCTTTGAGGATGTGACTAGAAAAATTGATGAGGGTCGAGCTGTGGTTGTGGTGTATGTGGACTTCAGCAAGGCATTTGATAAGGTTCCCCATGGTAAGCTCATTCAGAAGGTCAGGAGGAATGGGATTCAGGAGAACTTAGCTGTTTGGATACGGAATTGGCTGGCCAACAGAAGACAGCGAGTGGTAGTAGAAGGAAAATATTCTGCCAGGAAGTCAGTGGTGAGTGGTGTTCCACAGGGATCTGTCCTTGGGTCTCTACTGTTTGTAATTTTTATTAATGACTTGGATGAGGGGACTGAAGGATGGGTCAGCAAGTTTGCAGATGACACAAAGGTTGGAGGTGTCGTTGACAGTATAGAGGGCTGTTGTAGGCTGCAGCGGGACATTGACAGGATGCAGAGATGGGCTGAGAGGTGGCAGATGGAGTTCAACCTGGATAAGTGTGAGGTGATGCATTTTGGAAGGTCGAATTTGAAAGCTGAGTACAGGATTAAGGATAGGATTCTTGGCAGTGTGGAGGAACAGAGGGATCTTGGTGTGCAGGTACATAGATCCCTTAAAATGGCCACCCAAACGGACAGGGTTGTTAAGAAAGCATATGATGTTTTGGCTTTCATTAACAGGGGGATTGAGTTTAAGAGTCGTGAGATCTTGTTGCAGCTCTATAAAACTTTGGTTAGACCGCACTTGGAATACTGCGTCCAGTTGCCCTATTATAGGAAAGATGTGGATGCTTTGGAGAGCGTTCAGAGGAGGTTTACCAGGATGCTGCCTGGAATGGAGAGGTAATCTTATGAAGTGAGGTCGACTGAGCTCGGACTTTTTTCATTGGAGAAAAGGAGGAGGAGAAGGTACCTAACTGAGGTATACAAGATAATGAGAGGCATAGATAGAGTCAATAGCCAGAGACTATTTCCCAAGGCAGAAATGACTAACACGAGGGGTCAGTTTTTAAGCTGGTTGGAGGAAAGTATAGAGGGGATGTCAGAGGCGGGTTCTTTACGCAGAGGGTTGTGAGAGCATGGAATGTGTTGCCAGCAGCAGTTGTGGAAGCAAGGTCATTGAGGACATTTAAGAGACTACTGGACATGCATATGGTCACAGAAATTTGAGGGTGCATACATGAGGATCAGTGGTTGGCACAACATCGTGGGCTGAAAGGCCTGTTCTGTGCTGTACTATTCTATGTTCTATGTAAACTATTATCTGAATGGAGAGGGACTTCAGGGTGCTCCGGTGCAGAGGGATCTAGGTGTCCTTGTTCATGAATCACAGAGAACTAGCACACAGGTACAGCAGATAGTAAAGAGAGCGAATGGAATGTTGGCTTTTATAGCTAAAGGAATAGAATATAAAGGTAAGGAAGTATTGTTCCAACTATTCAAGGTATTGGTGAGACTGCACCTGGAGTATTGTGCACAGTTTTGGTCCCCTTATTTGAGGAATGTTGTAGTGGCATTAGAGGCAGCTCAGAGGATTGATCACAGAGATGAGAGTTTGTTGTATGGAGAGAGATTGAACAGTTTAGGCCACTACTCTCTGGAATTTAAAAGAATGAGGGGAGATCATATTGAGGTCTTCAAGATGATGAAAAATGTGGATAAAATCCACATGGAGTGGATGCTTCCTCTTTTGGGGCATTCTAGGATGAGAGATCTTAGGATAGGGGTAGCAAATTTAAAACAGAGTTGAGGAGAAACTACTTAAAATTAGAATCCCTACAGCGTGGAAACAGGCTCTTCAGCCAAACAAGTCCACTCCAACCCTCCGAAGAGTAACCAAACCAGACCTATTCCTCTACCCTATATTTACGCCTGACTAATGCACCTAGCCAATACATTCCTGAACATTATGGGCAATTTAGCATGGCCAATTCACCTAACCTGCACATCTTTGGATCATGGGAAGAAACCCACACAGACATGAGGAGAATGTGCAAACTTCACACAGTCGCCCAAGGCCGGAATCGAACTCAAGTCCCTGGCACTGTGAGGCAGCAGTGCTAACCACTGAGCCACTTTGCCACCCTGAAAGATTGTGATTCTGTGGAATTCACTACCCCAAAGTGTGGTGGATGCTGGGACAGCGAGTAAATGTAAGGAGGAGTTAGACAGACTTTTAATTGGTAATGGGTTGAAGGGATATATAGAGAAGGCAGATAAATGGGGGTTAGGTGGATATGAGCCATGATCGAATGGCAGAGCAGACTCAATGGGCTGAATGGCCTGATTCTGCTCCTATATCTTATCAACGTATGGTTTTAAATTTGTAAGGGGAATGCTAAATGATTTCCACAAGCTGGAGCTGGACCCTGCATTTCTCATGAGTAAGCCACCTAAACCTGCACAAGTTTGGACTGTGAGCAGAAACTGGAGCGCCCGGCGGAAACCTACACAGACATGGGGAGAGTGTGCAAACTCCACCCAGACACTCACCCAAGTGTGGAATCAAACACAGGTCCCTGCTGCTGTGAGGCAGCAGTGCTAACCACTGTGCCACCATGCCACCTGCACTTCTACATACAAAGGGCAGTAGATGTTTGGAATTCTCTTCCACAAATGGCAGTTGTTAATTTTAAATCTGGGATTGGTCATTTTTTTTTGTTAGGCAAAGATGTTAAGGGTTAGAGGCCAAAAGCTGTTATATGGAGTTAGGCCACAGAGCAGCCGTTGAATGGTGGAACAGACTCGAGGGGCTGAATTGCCTACTCCTGTCCCTGCAAAATCAAGGGTCCTCCAATAACGCTTTCCCACCACACCTTTTGATGGTCATTTGGTTTTGAATGAATAAATGAAGAATGAATGATGTATTTGAATGAATGGTTTATCTATCTATTGTCACTTGCATTTTACAGTGAATAATTCAGTAAAATTCAGTGAAAAGCTCCAGCAGTCACCACAATCTGGTGCCATTTTGAAGTAATTTAACAGTAAAAAGGATAAAAGATAGAGAGTCCTGAACCCTGAGCGGACTCACCAATGAGACCTGAGTTTAAATATTGGTCGGTGAGGAGAGACCAGCAGCATGGTATGAACTGGTGTCTTGAGAACAGGACGAGCAATAGCTGGGCAAGAAAAATATAACAGGTACTAAAAATGAAAAGAATATTCAGTAATGTTTTATTGTAATTCCCTGCTTTAACGTGTAGAAATATTGGGGGAAGAGAACATGGAAGGGATGGGGAGAAGTGTCTGAGTGGATAATTAGTTTTAGTTTCTATAGTCACCACTGACCTAATATCTGAGAGCACTACATCATTTTTAGTTTTATGTTTTAATCAATCAGCCTGCAGACTTCAAATTATCAATCCTTTTAAAATTGAACCTGTTCATTTTCACAACAGAAAGGCTAGATGCAACTACTGACCTTGCAAGGCCCTTTTTGGGAATAGTCCCGTCTTTTTCCAAGGATTTTAACGATTGCAAATTATTTGAAAGCATCAAATGCGTTAATGTTTAGAAATTCTAATTCCAGCAATGTGGCTTTGTTCTCACTATCGCGGACTTTGTTTTATTTCTGCGATCACACCAGATATCAGCACATCTGTCCCATGCTGAATTTGTGCTTTTACCAGAAAGTGGGGATTGAAGCATTGATCCCCGTGATTATTCTGTGACGCTGACTTCATTAAGAATGATTAATTCAGCTACTTTATTAATTGTAATTTATGACTTAATGATGGTTCTCCTTGAGCATTTGATTGCTTCTTGGTGTCAATTTAGCGCAAGGTCACCTTTGTCTTTCAATGAAACGACTGTATCTTTTCAAATGAGAAACCTGTTCCATTGATTGGTTCTTGGATCAAGGTAAACTCCCACTAGTGTGATAAAACCTATAGAACTACAAAGGAGCTAGCTGATTGTAGCAGGAATAGCTCAGTTACTCAAGTGAAGATGTCATTATATCAATATCTTTAAAAGCTGTGGGGGTATAAAGGCTTGAAATGAATGCAGTGGGCCATCCCTATCACAGATAGACAGCAAGAGCGATTCCATAAAAGGCAGCTTGGAATATATTTTGCTCTGTTACTGCAAATGTTAAACTGCAGGTCAGAGAATGTGACATTTGTCTGTTTCAAGTGGTTTCAGCTTGGGCCTACACCACCTGTTTCAGCACTAAAACAGGCCATTCAGCCCACATGCTGGTGCTATGCAGTCCCATATGAGACCCCCCCCCCCCCCAGTGATTATAAAGGGGTCAACTAGGTAGACCTCATAGAATATAGGTTCCCTGATTGGGGGCTGTTAATCTGGTCCACTCAGGGAGCCCTGGCTGACTGATATAAACAGGAGCGTCAGAGGTTATGTTCGCTCTGGGAGCAGCCTTTGAGGGAACTGGATCAGTGTGTGAAGGATTCTCCATTTTGTGTTATGAAGGGGGGTGGGGGACTGACCTTTGAACTGCCTGGACCACACAGCCAGTGTATTCACTACTGATGTTGAGTTTCCGACTGAGGAGGAGAGTTTTCCTTTTTTGTCTCTTCCCCCTTCAACTTTGTTTTCATTTTGTTTTATTGTTTGTTGTGATTTTTGTTTCTGGGTTTTCCTTCCATTTATTTCTTTTAATTTGAAGCTGTGCTCAGCTGCACAGGCAGCTACCCCAGGCAGCTGCAGCCTGGGGAAAAAAAATAAATAAACAGGAGTGTCAAAGGTTCTAGGTAAAAACAAGGACTGCAGATGCTGGAAACCAGAGTCTAGATTAGAGTGGTGCTGGAAAAGCACAGCAGGTCAGGCAGCATCAGAGGAGCAGGAAAATAGATGTTCCGGGCAAAAGCCCTTCATCAGGAAAGATGAAGGACTTTTGCCCGAAATGTCGATTTTCTTGCTCCTCGGATGCTGCCTGAACTGTTGTGCTTTTCCAGCACCACTCTAATCCTGTCAGAGGTTCTGTTCACCCCGAGAGCTGCCTCTGAGGGAGCTGGATCAGTATCAAGGTCTCTCCACGTGTAAATTAAGGGTGCCTTGGTGATGGGATACCGGCGTCTGCGGAGTTATTTCATTGGCAAAGAGATAAAAGCACACTCCTGAAAAAGTTCACTCATAACAGTCATCCTTGAGTTGGTGTAATTATTTCTGGCATCATGTTGTTATTTGAGAAGCTTGATTCATTGGATCCTGCCATTGAAGACTGGGCCCAGTATGTGGAAATAATGTGTTATCTTTTTTGGATAAATGACATTGGGGCAGATGAAAAGCAAAAAGTAATTCTCCTGACAACTTGCCTTTTCTGTTGTTAGGAACCTAACCTTCCCTGAGACACCAAATACTAAAACCTTTCAAAAGCTGATGGATTAAATTAAGAAATATTACAACTCCAAGCCTCCACTAATTCTGAAATGCTCTGAGTTTTACCTGGCAATTGGAGAACCAGAGGAATCCATATCAAGATTTTGACAATTGGCAGAGGCATGTGACTTTGGTTTAACCCTGAATGAGATGCTGAAAGACTATTTGGTATATGGGATTAATGTTGTAACCATGCAAAAGTACATATTAGCTGAAGCCCAACTGGATTTCAATCAGGCACCACAACTAACTGAACCATTGGAAAATGTGACAAGTGGAGTATATGAGTTGCAGGGTGTTCCAATGGAAGTGGGCACTCTCGCCAGTCTGACTGAGTTTGGAGAACACCACTTGAGTGAAGGCAATTACATATCCTGAACAGAGGGACTCTAGATCAACCCACAGCAAAACCCCAAAACAAAGCCAAGCCTTGGCCAAACAGGTATGCGTACTTGAGACTGCGAAAAAGTCCTACCAGAACTAAATTGAGTAAGAGAATTCATAGGTCAGTATCCAGGACAGTGCACTCACTGGAAAGTCCACCTACCTCTGGTTTGGAACAGTAAATTGCTTAGTAACATCCAAATCAGAACCAAACAAACGAGATGTCTGATTAAATAGTCACCCGGTCTTTATAAGGACTACCCTCAGATCACCATTTATCTAGATGATGTGCTAATAACAGGAAAGACCAATAAGGAGCATTTGGAGAACCTGGACATAGTCCTTAGACATTTCTCCCAGGCAACGTAGAAGACAACAATGGGTGCTCCAGACACTCCAAGTGACTTTCTTGGGCTACAGAGTCGACAAGACCAGGTTACACCCATTGGAAGATCAGGTGAGGGTGATCAAAGATGTCCCGGCTCCCATGTCTGGAGGTTAGGTCTTTCCTTGGAGTGGTGAACATTTACGGAAAGTTAATACATAACGTGGTCTCCATCCTGGCACCTTTGAGTCAACTCTTAAAAAAAGTTCAGCCTTGGAAATGGACGTGTAGCCAAGCCATAGCTTTCAGGGAAGTGAACACACAACTATCATTCTCTAAGGTGCTGACACAATACAATCCCAAGCAAGGTCTGGTATTGTCGTGCAATGCCTCCGCGTATGGCATCAGGGTAGTATTAGCTTATAGGTGGCCCAATGGTGAGGGTTGTTCAATAGTGTATCCATCCAGGACTTTAGCAAAAGCAGAGTTTTGCACTGATAGAGAAGGAAGGTTTGGCGGTCAAATTTGAAGTGAGGAAGTTCCATCAATACGTTAACGGATGTAAATTTGCAATAATAATGTACAACAAAGCCCTGCTAGGTCTACTTAAAGAAGACAAGGCAGTGCTGCCCATAGCTTCAGGCCAAATTCAGCAGTGGGTTTGAATACTAAGTACTCACAATTACAATTAGTACACTGTCCAGGAGGGCAAGTAGAGAATGTGGATGCACTGAGCTGCCTACTGCTGGCAGATACACCCCCGGTGGTACCACCACTGGAACAGTCCGTAAGAGTTTTAAATTTTCTGGACAGATTTCTGGTCACAGCTGACAATATTAGACTTTGGAGACAGAAATATCCACTCCTTGCAAAACTGATACAGTGGTGGTGGTGATGGGGGGAACCAAAAGGCCATCATAACCAGAATTAAAAGCTTTTTGGACACAGAGAGAGCAGATCACAGTCGGGGATGGCATATTATTATGGGGAGCAAGAGTGATTGTCCTAAACAAAGGTCACCACCAGACACTGGCTGAACTCCACCAGGGTCATCCAGGGTTGTCCAAGATGAAGATATTGGCAAGACGTTATACTGGTGGCCAGGGTTGGATGCAGATGTAGCCGTGTTGGAGGGGCAGTACCCAGACAGTCAACAAGGACAAAAATTAAATCCTCCACATTTATGAGAATAGCAAAGTAAACCCTGGACTCAGCTACAAGACAACAGTGCAGGTTCTTTCATGACTCAATGCTCTTAGTCATCCTGGACATCCACTCAAAGTGGCTGGACATGCACAGAGTTCATTCGTCAAACACAGGGACAGCAATTAAAAAAACTGTGCGCATCTTTTGCAATACATGGTCTCTCAGGTGTCACAGATAATAGACCATGGTTTACCAGCAGGGAATTTGAGTATTTCTTAAATTTGAATGTTATTTTACATAGAAGGACAACCTCATCATCCAATAGTCTGGCAGAAAGAGCAGTCCAAATGTTGAAGGCAGGCTTAATGAAACAACTTTCAGCTTTGGTAGATACCAAACTGTCCCAGTTCCTATTTGATCATAGGACTACCCCTCATCCAACTACAGGGATAGCTCCAGCAGAGTTGTTAATGAGGAGAAAACCCTACAGAAGGTTAAACCTGATTTTCCCGGATATGGGGAAATGGTAAAATGGCATCAGGAACACCAATACCAGACATAAGACACAGCTAAACGAGACAGGTACTTTACTTCAGGGGAATAAGTTTGGTGCAGGAACCATGGGAATGGCCTTGCATGGGTAAGAGTCATGGTCGATGTGAGGTCAAGTCCAGTGATGTATAAATTTCAGGTACGTGCAATGGTCCTGAACAAGCATGTGGGCCATATGAAAGCTGCAAACTCGTAAATGGTGAGGGAGCAACATATGCCCAACTCCTCGACGGCCTTTCTGACAGTTCCACGACCCATGGCTTCTCCTTCTCTGTCAAGTGTTGAAGATCCCTCAAGTATCTGTTATGGAGACATGTTTTATCTCACTTGGTCAGCATACTCCACAGTCACTCAATGTCCGTAGGTGTTTCTTGTCCTGATGTGGGACTTGTACTTCCATCCGAGGAGGAGGACCGATCACCATGAGCCACCAACTAATTAAATGATCAGTAGCTCTCTTGTCTCAGTGACGCCACTGGAAGTAATGGACACTGCTGCAACTGCATCCAGTTACAGAGAAGACATTCATGATGGAGGACAAAGTGAGGACTGCAGATGCTGGAGATCAGAGCTGAAAAATGTGTTGCTGGAAAAGCGCAGCAGATCAGGCAGCATCCAAGGAGCGGGAGAATTGATGTTTGCTGAAACGTTGATTCTCCTGCTCCTTGGATGCTGCCTGACCTGCTGCGCTTTTCCAGCAACACATTTTTCAGTTCATGATGGAGTTCAAACTTTCAGGTAAGTCCGGGCTTTTGTTCAGGGAAAGGAGGGATGACTAACAACAGCAGGGGAGAAGGGGAAATGTGGGAGATGGAAAGAAATTTTGCAAAGTCTCCAGTGGAACAGGGGCCCATAAATATGGTACCCATTCTTTTAGATAGTTGATTCTTCCAATGAATCCTGCCAGGCTGGGCATTTGATGCTGAATGATCTTTCAGGAGGAATTGCCATTAATTGGTAGGTCTCCCAAAGCACCACCCCACCCCTCCTTCCCACCATTAGCTGTAAGCCTGCAGTGGGACAGGAAGGTTGGTGCCAGGAACGGTCCCCATGGGGAATGGTCCACAAGGTTTAGTTTCCAGTTTAGAGGCACCACTCCTGCCAGCCAACCTGCCCCCAGGCAGAACTGTGGAAGTCAGTTCGCTTTCACATGCCTAACTCAAGTGTTAGGATTAACACCTAAAACAGGCACATGGGGTCACATGTGAGACTTAAAATGTAAAAAATCTGAATGCTGACTTCAACTTAACTCCATTTGAGCATACAAAATGGGAACAGACAAAAGCTATTTGGTCCTTTGTATCTCTCTCCAATACAATAAGATCTTTGCTGATCTCTTTATCTTCCAAATTCCACATTCCCATTTAACCCTGACAAACTTTGGTTCCCTCACCTGACAAGAATCTATTACTTACGTGTTAAAAATTTTCAATGAGCCTACATCCACCACCCTCTGAGGCAGAATGCGAACAGGATGAGACAGGGAAACGGTAATTGAAGTCCATGCCTCAAATTGATCCATCGTTTCAAATTCAGTGCAATCTGTTTTGTCTCAGCCTCAGGAGACTCACTGAATCCACTAGATTTCCATTTCATTGTTGGATCTGTTGTATCTGCCTCATCAGCTCCCATTATTGGACACTTACCTCACCTTCCGAGGACCCCTTCGCTCACCTCCAACACACTGCATCCACCTGGACACCCAGTGCTGGCCTATTACCTGCCCTCGACCTCTTCATTTCCAACTGCTGCCAGGACATTAACCGCCTCAACCTGTCGCCCCCCCTCCCCCACTCCAACCTCTCACCCTCATAATGCGCAACCCTCCAATCCCTCTGCTCTAATCCCAACCTCACCATTAAGCCAGCAGATAAAGGGGGCGCAGTGGTAGTCTGGCGCACTGACCACAACACCGCTGAAGCCAAATGCCAACTCGAGGACACCTCTTCCTACTGCCCCCTCGACCATGACCCCACCCCCCATCACCAAACCATCATCTCCCAGACCATACAGAACCTCATCACCTCAAGAGATCTCCCACCCACAGCTTCCAACCTCATAGTCTGGGAACCCCGCACTGCCCGGTTCTACCTCCTTCCCAAGATCCACAAGCCTGACCACCCTGGCCGACCCATTGTCTCAGCATGCTCCTGTCCCACTGAACTCATCTCTACCTACCTTGACACTGTCCTACCCCCCAGTCCAGAAACTCCCCACATACGTTCGAGACACCACCCACGCCCTCCACCTCCTCCAAGACTTCCGTTTCCCTGGCCCCCAACGCCTTATCTTCACCATGGATATCCAATCCCTCTACACCTCCATTCGCCATGACCAGGGCCTCCAAGCCCTCCGTTTTTTCCTCTCCAGACGTCCCCAACAGTACCCTTCCACTGACACTCTCATTCGTTTGGCCGAACTGGTCCTCACCCTTAACAATTTCTCCTTCGAATCCTCCCACTTCCTCCAGACCAAAGGCGTAGCCATAGGCACACGTATGGGCCCCAGCTATGCCTGTCTCTTTGTTGGCTATGTAGAGCAGTTGATCTTCCGTAATTACACCGGCACCACTCCCCACCTCTTCCTCCGCTACATTGATGACTGCATTGGCGCCACCTCGTGCTCCCGCGAGGAGGTTGAGCAATTCATCAACTTCACCAACACATTCCACCCTGACCTTAAATTTACCTGGACCATCTCTGACACCTCGCTCCCCTTCCTGGACCCCTCCATCTCTATTAGTGACGACCGACTTGACACTGATATTTTTTACAAACCCACCGACTCCCACAGCTACCTGGATTACACCTCTTCCCACCCTACCTCTTGCAAAAATGCCAAACTGTATTCCCAATTCCTCCGCCTCCGCCGTATCTGCTCCCAGGAGGACCAGTTCCACCATAGAACACACCAGATGGCCTCCTTCTTTAGAGACCGCAATTTCCCTTCCCACGTGGTTAAAGATGTTCTCCAACACATCTCGTCCACATCCCGCACCTCTGCCCTCAAACCCCACCCTCCAACCGTAACAAGGACAGAAAGCTCCTGGTGCATACCTTCCACCCTACAAACCTTCGCATAAACCAAATCATCTGCTGACATTTCCGCCACCTCCAAAAAGACCCCACCACCAGGGATATATTTCCCTCCCCACCCCTTTCCGCCTTCCGCAAAGACCGTTCCCTCTGCGACTACCTGGTCAGGTCCACACCCCCCTACGACCCACCCTCCCATTCTGGCACTTTCCCCTGCCACCGCAGGAACTGTAAAACCTGTGCCCACACCTCCTCCCTCACCTCTATCCAAGGCCCTAAAGGAGCCTTCCACATCCATCAAAGTTTTACCTGCACATCCATTAATATCATTTATTGTATCCGTTGCTCCCGATGTGGTCTCCTCTACATTGGGGAGACTGGGCGCCTCCTTGCAGAGCACTTTAGAGAACATCTCTGGGACACCCGCACCAATCAACCAAACCGCTCCGTGGCCCAACATTTCAACTCCCCCTCCCACTCTGCTGAGGACATGGAGGTCCTGGGCCTCCTTCACCGCTGCTCCCTCACCACCAGACGCCTGGAGGAAGAACGCCTCATCTTCCGCCTCGGAACACTTCAACCCCAGGGCATTAATGTGGACTTCAACAGCTTCCTCATTTCCCCTTCCCCCACCTCATCCTAGTTTCAAACTTGCAGCTCAGTTACTGTCTCCTTGACTTGTCCGACCTGCCTATCTTCTTTTCCACCTATCCATTCCACCCTCTCCTCCTTGACTTATCACCTTCATCTCCTCCCCCACTCACCCATTGTACTCTACGCTACTCTCTCCCCACCCCCACCCTCCTCTAGCTTATCTCTCCACGCTTCAGGCTCACTGCCTTTATTCCTGATGAAGGGCTTTTGCCCGAAACGTCGATTTCACTGCTCGTTGGATGCTGCCTGAACTGCTGTGCTCTTCCAGCACCACTAATCCAGCACTTACCCCACCTCCCCAATGCCCCCCCTCCCCCCAACTCAGATCTCCAAATAGGAGCCCTCTCCCAGTGTCTGGAACATCCCCAGCCCAAGATCAGGTGTACTCCAGAAGTGACTTCAAGTATCTTGCATTTTTATAACTTCTTGAACAATGCAAAGCTTAAATGTGTTTCTAAGTATGCATTCGTTTATTTAAAATGTTTTAAAATATCTTTGCAATCACAAAATATCTGGACTCAACTCTAGCTTCTTCCAGTAGTTCCTCTATTTATTCAAGCTCTGGCTCCAGGTTTAATCAATCAAGAACAGTTAGCATAGATCAGTTATCACATTCGCATAACTGAACACTGAAACTTTGAGCAGTGCAGTCATCTCTTTCTGGAATCTGGGCTTGGATCTCTCTTGTCCAGCAACATCTCCTCCAGTGTTCCCTGCTCAGCTGGGAGCCAAAGCTGTTCAGCAACTGCAAAGGTACAAGAAGGTGAAACAAAAATAGAAACAAGGGTCACTGGACCTGAAATGTTAACTCTGCTTTGCTCCACAGATACTGTCAGACCTACTGAGTTTTTCCAGCAATTTCTGCCTTTGTTTCTGATTTCCGGCATCCACAGTTCTTTGGTTTGTTTTGGTACAAGATGATGACTCACCATCACTGTCTCACAGGAAGTTAGAGTTACGCAGCAAATGCTGGTCTCCCAGTGGCTTCCACATTCCAAGACTGAATTAAGAAACAACAAACAACATCCTGAGAAGGTAAAATTCCAAAGGGTCACCATCTCCCAGAAGTCAACATTCCATAGTGCTCACTGCTATAAGGTGTGATCTTACTGGCTAGAGGAAACCACATTGCAGGAAAATGGAACTCAAAGTTAAGCTGAAAAATTATCAAGGAGAACACCAATGCTGACCGTCAGACTTTTCATCAGAGCTACATGTTCCCCTTGGATACTTTGTCCAGTGGTCAGGTCCACTTTAATCTAAAACTTTAAAGCAAGGTTTTATCTGATGGGAGTTATGGTGAGTATTTGTCCACAATATTGAACATCTTGCATATTTTTTAATTGACTCATCCATCTTAAGCCTTCAGGCCCTGCTTTTTTTTATTTCTTCATGGGATATGAATGTTGAAAGCTAGGCCCATCCCTAATTGGCCTCAAAGGTGGTGAGCTCCTTTGTGAACTGCTGTAGTCCTTGGTGGGTAGGTATAGCTCACAGTCCTAGGATGTCCTAGGCCCAACCATCTTCAGCCTCTTCAATAATGATCTTCCCTTCATCATAAAGTCAGAAATGGGGATATGGGGATATTCACCGATGATTGCACCATGTTCAGTAGAATTTGTGACCCATCAGATACTGAAGCAGTCAATGCCCAAATGTGGTAAGACCTGGGTAATATCCAGGCTTGGTCTGAAAATTAGCAAGCAACATTCGTGCCACACAAATGCCAGGCAATAAACATCTCCAATAAGAAGCAATCTAACCAAAATAGTCTGAGGGAAATTGAGAAACAAACTTGTAAGAAGGTCTCAGCTATCTGTAAGAATAATAGGGTGGTAATGGTAGGGAATTTTAACTTTCCAAACATAGATTGGGACTGCCATAGTGTTAAGGGTTTAGATGGAGAGGAATTTGTTAAATGTGGACAAGACAATTTTCTGATTCAGTATGTGGATGTACCTACTAGAGAAGGTGCAAAACCTGACCTACTCTTGGGAAATAAGGCAGGGCAGGTGACTGAGGTGTCAGTGGGGGAGCACTTTGGGGCCAACGGCCATAATTCTATTAGATTTAAAATAGTGATGGAAAAGGGTGGACCAGATCTAAAAGTTGAAGTTCTAAATTGGAGAAAGGCCAATTTTGACGGTATTAGGCAAGAACTGTCAAAAGCTGACTGGGGGCAGATGTTCGCAGGTAAAGAAAAGGCTGGAAAATGGGAAGCCTTCAGAAATGAGATTACAAGAATTCAGAGAAAGTATATTCCTGTTAGGGTGAAAGGGAAGGCTGGTAGGTATAGGGAATGCTGGATGACTAAAGAAATTGAGGGTTTGGTTAAGAAAAAGAAGGAAACATGTGTCAGGTATAGTCAGGATAGATCGAGTGAATCCTTAGAAGAGTATACTTAAGAGAAATCAGGAGGGCAAAAAGGGGACATGAGATAGCTTTGGCAAATGGAATTAAGGAGAATCCAAAAGGTTTTTACAAATACATTAAGGACAAAACGGTAACTAGGGATAGAATAGGGCCCCTCAAAGATCAGCAAGGCAGCCTTTGTGTGGAGCCACAGAAAATGAGGGAGATACTAAATGAGTATTTTCCATCAATATTTACTTTGGAAAAGGATATGGAAGTTATAGACTGAGGGAAATAGATGGTGACATCTTGCAAAATGTCCATAATACAGTGGAGGAAGTGCTGGATGTCTTGGAACGCATAAAGGTGGATAAATCCCCAGGACCTGATCAGGCGTACCCGAGAACTCTGTGGGAAGCTAGAGAAGTGATTGCTAGGCCTCTTGCTGAGATATTTATATCATCGCTAGTCACAGGCGAGGTACCGGAACTGGAGGTTGGCTAACATGTTGTCACTGTTTAAGAAGGGGAGTAAGGACAAGTCAGAGGATTGATGAGGGCAGAGCAGTAGATGTGATCCATATGGACTTCAGTTAAGCGTTCGACAAGTTTCCCCATGGGAGACTGATTAGCAAGGTTAGATCTCACGGAATACAGGGAGAACTAGCCATTTGGATACAGAACTGGCTCAAAGGTAGAAGACAGAGGGTGGTGGTGGAGGGTTGTTTTTCAGACTGGAGGCCTGTGACCAGTGGAGTGCCACAAGGATTGGTGCTGGGCCCTCTACTTTTTGTCATTTACATAAATTATTTGGATGCGAACATAAGAGGTACAGTTAGTAAGTTTGCAGATGACCCCAAAATTGGAGGTGTAGTGGACAGCGAGAGGGATACCTCAGATTACAACAGGATCTGGACCAGATGGGCCAATGGGCTGAGAAGTGGCAGATGGAGTTTAATTCAGATAAATGTGAGATGCTGCATTTTGGGAAAGCAAATCTTAGCAGGCCTTATACACTTAATGGTAAGGTCCTAGGGAGTGTTGCTGAACAAAGAGACCTTGGAGTGCAGGTTCATAGGTCCTTGAAAGTGGAGTCGCAGGTAGGTAGGATAGTGAAGAAGGCGTTTGGTATGCTTTCTTTTATTGGTCAAAGTATTGAGTACAGGAGTTGGGAGGTCATGTTGCAGCTGTACAGGACATTGGTTAAGCCACTGTTGGAATATTGTGCGCAATTCTGACCTCCTTCCTATCAGAAAGATGTTGTGAAACTTGAAAGGGTTCAGAAAAGATTTACAAGGATGTTGCCAGGGTTGGAGGATTTGAACTATAGGGAGAGGCTGAACAGGCTGGGGCTGTTTTCCCTGGAGTGCGGAGGCTGAGGGGTGACCTTATAGAGGTTTACAAAATTATGAGGGGCATGGATAGGATGAATAGACAAAGTCTTTTCCTGGAGTGGGGGAGTCTAGAACTGGAGGCCATAGGTTTAGGGTGAGAGGGGAAAGATATAAAAGAGACCTAAGGGGCAACTTGTTCATGCAGAGGGTGGTACGTGTATGGAATGAGTTGCCAAGGAAGTGGTGGAGACTGGTAAAATTACAACATTTAAAAGGCATTTGGATGGGTATATGAATAGGAAGGATTGGGAGGTGGGACTAGGTTGTGTTGGGATATCTGGTCGGCATGGACAGGTTGGACCGAAGGGTCTGTTTCCATGCTGTACAACTTTATGTCTCCATGACTCTATTTCCCCTTGACATTCAATGATAGAACATAGAACATAGAACAATACAGCGCAGTACAGGCCCTTTGGCCCTCGATGTTGCGCTGATCCAAGCCGACCTAACCTACACTAGCCCACTATCCTCCATAAGCCTATCCAATGCCCGTGGCAAAAACTCTTCATGTTAAATGATGCTCGAGGCATGATGCTCAGTCCACATCAATGG